>NC_060189.1:43438666-43688666 GCF_021184085.1 Oncorhynchus gorbuscha | reverse complement strand
CTGGTCTAGGTGTTTATGTATGTCTATGCTTGCCTAGATTGGTTCTCAATTAGAGGCAGCTGTTTATCGTTGTCTCTGATTGGGAACCATATTTAGGCAGCCATATTCCTTGGGTATTTCGTGGGTTATTGTCTATGTGTTAGTTGCCTGTGACTGCACTTGTTTATATAACGAGCTTCACGTTCGTTTTGTTGTTTTGTGAAGTTTGTTTAGTGTTTCTTCGTTATTAATAAATAGAAGAATGTATTCACATCACACTGCGCCTTGGTCTCCTCCATTCAACGAACGTGACAGAATAACCCACCAAACAAGGACCAAGCAGCGTGATAAGGAGGAACACCGATTTGTGGAAGAATGGACCCGGGAGAAGGATGAGTGGGTGACAAACTGGGAGGAGATAGAGAGGTGGTCGATCCAGGGAGAGTACCAGAGCCCGCTTGGGATTCTATGGAACAGTACAAGGAGGGATACAGGAGAATGGAGGAACGGTGACGATATAAGGGTACACGGAAGCCTGAGAGGCAGCCCCAATATTTTTTTTTTTTTGTGGGGGGGGGGCACACGAGGAGATTGGCTGAGTCAGGTAGGAGACCTAAGCCAACTCCTCGTGCTTACTGTGGGGAGTGTGTTACTGGTCTGGCACCGTGTTATGAGGTGGAATGCACTGTGTCTCCAGTGCGCATTTCTAGCCCGGTGCGCTCTATTCCAGCTCCTCGCATTTGCCGGGCTAGAATGGACATCCAGCCAGGAAGGAGGGTGCCGGCTCAGCACTCCTGGTCTCCAGTATACCTCCATGCTCCTGGTCTCCAGTATACCTGTTCATCTGTTCCAAGATGGCATAGCAATTCAGACGTCTTTTGTCCTCGTCTTGTCGTGTCCCATATATATATATATATATTTACAACTTTTTTTCCCCCGCATACCTTTTTATATATATATTTTTATTTTCCATAAACTCATCTTCAAAACACTCTCCTGCAACCCGCCTCACCAATTTATTTTTATAAAAAAAGAAAGTATTATTTACCTCAAATCTGTAATCCTCCATAGAAGCTAGCCAGAAGCCAATCCAGAAGCTAGCCAGAAGCTAATCAGAAGCTAATCAGAAGCTAGTTAGCTTCTTTACTGGCTAATTGTTAGTATTCAGCTAACCACGGTTTGTGGTCATCAGCTATCCTTTAGCTTGAAAATCTATCGCCAGTTTTGTGCGGCTCGGGAACGGAACATACCGGACCTATTTTTCTCTCCCATGTCCCTGGATTTCAACAGCTAACTCTGGACATTCATACCTGGATCTCACAGCTAGCTAGCTGCTATCCGTGTGACTATCGGCTTTCGTCGATTCCGGAGCAAACATCAATTATTCCGGAGCTAGCCAGCTGAAGAGTTCCATCAATCACTCCTGGGCTACAATCACCTATCTGGACCCGTTTTACTGCCAACGCGGAGCCCCACTGGGCCTTCACAACTGGACTACCGACGTTATCTACCTGAAGGAGTTATCCGGCTGGCTCCTCCGTCGCGACGTTACCTGAACGCCCATCTGCGGTCCGCTAACCGTTAGCTGTCTTAACGGCTGCTATCTGAATAGACCTATCGGATAATTTATTTTTTTATTTTTTCTATTTTATTTTTTCTTGGGCCTCTATAACTATATCTATTGTTTGTTTTTTGTGTGATTTGGATTCATCCCCTCTACCACACGGAACCCCACTAATACTATATTATATATTAATCCTACCGACGGAAACGCACAAGGTGGCTAATAACAGACCTCCATCCTATGCTAGCTTGCTACCGATGGCCCGGCTAGCTGTCTAAATCGCAGTGACCCCAACCAACCTCTCTACTCACTGGACCCTTTTGATCACTCGACTAAGCATGCCTCTCCTTAATGTCAATATGCCTTGTCCATTGCTGTTCTGGTTAGTGTTTATTGGCTTATTTCACTATAGAGCCTCTAGTCCTGCTCACTATACCTTATCCAACCTATTAGTTCCACCACCCACACATGCGATGACATCTCCTGGTTTCAATGATGTTTCTAGAGACAATATCTCTCTCATCATCACTCAATACCTAGGTTTACCTCCACTGTATTCACATCCTACCTTACCTTTGTCTGTACATTATACCTTGAAGCTATTTTATCGCCCCCAGAAACCTCTTTTATTCTCTGTTCCAGACGTTCTAGACGACCAATTATTATTGCTTTTAGCCGTACCCTTATCCTACTACTCCTCTGTTCCTCTGGCGATGTAGAGGTGAATCCAGGCCCTACAGTGCCTAGCTCCACTCCTATTCCCCAGGCGCTCTCTTTTGATGACTTCTGTAACCGTAATAGCCTTGGTTTCATGCATGTTAACCTCTTGAAACTCTGGGGGCAGTATTTCATTTTTGGATGAAAAACGTTCCTGTTTTAAACAAGATATTTTGTCACGAAAAGATGCTCAACTATGCATATAATTGACAGCTTTGGAAAGAAAACACTGACATTTCCAAAACTGCAAGGATATTGTCTGTGAGTGCCACAGAACTAATGCTACAGGCGAAACCAAGATGAAACTTCAAACAGGAAGTGAGCCAGATTTTTGAGGCGCTGTGTTCCAATGTCTCCTTACATGGCTGTGAATGCGCCAGGAACGAGCCTACACTTTCTGTCGTTTCCCCAAGGCATTGTGACATATTTGTAGGCATATCATTGGAAGATTGACCATAAGAGACTACATTTACCAGGTGTCCACCTGGTGTCCTCCATCGAAATTAGTGCATAATTTCCAGCTGCATGTATTTTTCCATGTGATTCAGAGGAGAAACCAAACTTCCACGAATGATATATCATCGAATAGATATGTGAAAAACACCTTGAGGACTGATTCTAAACAACGTTTGCCATGTTTCTGTCAATATTATGGAGTTAATTTGGAAAAAAGTTTGGCGTTTTGATGACTGAATTTTCTGGGGGTTTTCTTAGCCAAACGTGATGAACAAAACGGAGCGATTTCTCCAACACAAATAATATTTTTGGAAAAACGGAACATTTGCTATCTAACTGAGAGTCTACTCATTGAAAACATTTGAAGTTCTTCAAAGGTAAATGATTTTATTTGAATGCTTTTCTTGTTTTTGTGAAAATGTTGCCTGCTGAATGCTAGGCTTAATGCTATACTAGCTATCAATACTCTTACACAAATGCTTGTTTTGCTATGGTTGAAAAGGATATTTTGAAAATCTGAGATGACAGTGTTGTTAACCTCTTAGGCCGACCCACACCGCATGCGGTCGCGTAATCATAGCCTCAAGCTCATTACCATAACGCAACGTTAGCGATTTCTAAAAATCGCAAATGAAATGAAATAAATATGCCTGCTCTCAAGCTTATCCTTTTCTTAACAATCCTGTCGTCTCAGATTTTCAAAATATGCTTTAGAACCAGAGAAAATCAATAATTTGTGTAAGAGTGGTGATAGCTAGCTTAGCATTTAGCGTTAGCATTTAGCACGCAACATATTCACAAAAACCAGCAAAGGGATCAAATAAAATAATTTACCTTTGAAGAACTTCAGATGTTTCAATGAGGAGACTCTCAGTTACATAGCAGATGTCCAGTTTTTCCTGAAAGATGCTTGTGTAGGACACAACGTTCCGTTTTGTTACTATGCATTTGGCTACCGAAACTAACCGAAAATTCAGTCACCTACACGTCGAACTTTTTTCCGAATTAACTCCATAATATCGACTGAAACATGGAAAACGTTGTTTGAATCAATCCTCAAGGTGTTTTGTCATATATCTCTTCATTGAAATGCCGTTCCTGGAAGCCTGCATTGTTCTCAGATTCGGATGGAAAAATACTGGTAGGTGACTTTTGCGCACCAATTTCCACACAGACACCGTGCGGGACCCCTGGTAAATGTAGTCTCTTATGGTCAATCTTCCAATGATATGCCTACAAATACGTCACAATGCTGCAGACACCTTGGGGAAACGATAGAAAGTGTCCGTTCATTCCTGTCGCATTCACAGCCATGTAAGGCGATCATGGAAAACGTGCCATCAGAAATCATGTTGATTTCCTGGTCGCTCAAACATCTTGGTTTTGCCTGTAGATTTTGTTTTATGGCACTCACAGTGAAAATCTTTGCAGTTCTGGAAACGTCAGAGTGTCTTCTTTCCAAAACTATCAATTCCAAGCATAGTCGAGCATCTTTTCGTGACAAAATATTGCGCTAAAAACGGGCACGTCTTTTTATCCAAAAATGAAATACTGCCCCTAGAGTCTTAAGAGGTTAACAAAAGGCTAAACTTGAGAGCCAATATATTTGTTTCATTTCATTTGCGATTTTCATGAATAGTTAACGTTGCGTTATGGTAATGAGCTTGAGGCTAAAATTACGCTCCCGGATACGGGATTGCTCATCGCAACAAGTTAACATTAGAAGCCTCCTCCCTAAGTTTGTTTTATTCACTGCTTTAGCACACTCTGCCAACCCGGATGTTCTAGCTGTGTCTGAATCCTGGCTTAGGGAGACCACCAAAAATTCTGACATTTTCATCCCAAACTACAACATTTTCAGACAAGATAGAACTGCCAAAGGGGGCGGTGTTGCAATCTACTGCAAAGATAGCCTGCAGAGTTCTGTCCTACTATCCAGGTCTGTACCCAAACAATTTGAACTTCTACTTTTAAAAATCCACCTCTCTAAAAACAATTCTCTCACCATTGCCGCCTGCTATAGACCTCCCTCTGCCCCCAGCTGTGCTCTGGACACCATATGTGAACTGATTGCCCCCCATCTATCTTCAGTGCTCGTGCTGCTAGGTGACCTAAACTGGAACATGCTTAACACCCCAGCCATCCTACAATCTAAGCTTGATGCCCTCAATCTCACACAAATGATCAATGAACCTACCAGGTACCTCCCCAAAGCGGTAAACACGGGCACCCTCATAGATATCATCCTAACCAACTTGCCCTCTAAATACACCTCTGCTGTCTTCAACCAAGATCTCAGCGATCACTGCCTCATTGCCTGCATCCGTAATGGGTCAGCGGTCAAACGACCTCCACTCATCAATGTCAAACGCTCCCTGAAGCACTTCAGCGAGCAGGCATTTCTAATCGACCTGGCCGGGGTATCCTGGAAGGATATTGATCTCATCCCATCAGCAGAGGATGCCTGGGTATTTTTTTTAAATTCCTTCCTAACCTTCTTAAATAAGCATGCCCCATTCAAGAAATTTAGAACCAGGAACAGATATAGAGATAGCCCTTCGTTCTCCCCAGACCTGACTGCGCTTAACCAACACAAAAACATCCTATGGCGTTCTGCATTAGCGTCGAACAGCCCCCGTGATATGCAGCTGTTCAGGGAAGCTAGAAACCATTATACACAGGCAGTTAGAAAAGCCAAGGCTAGCTTTTTCAAGCAAAAAATTGCTTCCTGCAACACTAACTCCAAAAAGTTCTGGGACACTGTAAAGTCCATGGAGAATAAGAACACCTCCTCCCAGCTGCCCACTGCACTGAAGATTGGAAACACTGTCACCACTGATACATCCACCATAATTGAGAATTTCAATAAGCATTTTTCTACGGCTGGTCATGCTTTCCACCTGGCTACTCATACCCCGGTCAACAGCACTGCACCCCCCACAGAAACTCGCCCACTCCTTCCCCATTTCTCCTTCTCCCAAATCCAGTCAGATGATGTTCTGAAAGACCTGCAAAATCTGGACCCCTACAAATCAACCGGGCTAGACAATCTGGACCCTTTCTTTCTAAAATTATCTGCCGAAATTGTTGCCACCCCTATTTCTAGCCTGTTCAACCTTTCTTTCGTGTCGTCTGAGATTCCCAAAGATTGGAAAGCAGCTGCGGTCATCCCCCTCTTCAAAGGGGGGGACACTCTTGACCCAAACTGCTACAGACCTATATCTATCCTACCCTGCCTTTCTAAGGTCTTCGAAAGCCAAGTCAACAAACAATGCAATCTGGTTTCAGAGCTGGTCATGGGTGCACCTCAGCCACGCTCAAGGTCCTAAACAATATCTTAACCGCCATCGACAAGAAACATTACTGTGCAGCCGTATTCATTGATCTGGTCAAGGCTTTAGACTCTGTCAATCACCACATCCTCATCGGCAGACTCGACAGCCTTGGTTTCTCAAATGATTGCCTCGCCTGGTTCACCAACTACTTCTCTGATAGAGTTCAGTGTGTCAAATCGAAGGGTCTGCTGTGCCACAGGGTTTAATTCTTGGACCGACTCTCTTCTCTGTATACATCAATGAGATCGCTCTTGCTGCTGGTGAGTCTCTGATCCACCTCTACGCAGACGACACCATTCAGTATACATCTGGCCCTTCCTTGGACACTGTGTTAACAACCCTCCAGGCAAGCTTCAATGCCATACAACTCTCCTTCCGTGGCCTCCAATTGCTCTTAAATACAAGTAAAACTAAATGCATGCTCTTCAACCGATCGCTGCCTGCACCTGCCCGCCTGTCCAACATCACTACTGTGGACGGCTCTGACTTAGAATACGTGGACAACTACAAATACCTAGGTGTCTGGTTAGACTGTAAACTCTCCTTCCAGACCCACATCAAACATCTCCAATCCAAAGTTAAATCTAGAATTGGCTTCCTATTTCGCAACAAAGCATCCTTCACTCATGCTGCCAAACACACCCTTGTAAAACTGACCATCCTACCAATCCTCGACTTCGGCCATGTCAATTACAAAATAGCCTCCAATTCCCTACTCAACAAATTGGATGCAGTCTATCACAGTGCAATCCGTTTTGTCACCAAAGCTCCATATACTACCCACCATTGCGACCTGTACGCTCTCGTTGGCTGGCCCTCGCTTCATACTCATCGCCACACCCACTGGCTCCATGTCATCTACAAGACCCTGCTAGGTAAAGTCCCCCCCTTTTCTCAGCTCGCTGGTCACCATAGCATCTCCCACCTGTAGCACACGCTCCAGCAGGTATATCTCTCTCGTCACCCCCAAAACCAATTCTTCCTTTGGCCGCCTCTCCTTCCAGTTCTCTGCTGCCAATGACTGGAACGAACTACAAAAATCTCTGAAACTGGAAACACTTATCTCCCTCACTAGCTTTAAGCACCAACTGTCAGAGCAGCGCACAGATTACTCCACCTGTACATAGCCCACCTATAATTTAGCCCAAACAACTACCTCTTTCCCTACTGTATTTATTTTATTTATTTATTTATTTTGCTCCTTTGCACCCCATTATTTTGATTTCTACTTTGCACATTCTTCCACTGCAAATCTACCATTCCAGTGTTTTACTTGCTATATTGTATTTACTTTGCCACCATGGCCTTTTTTTGCCTTTACCTCCCTTACCTCACCTCATTTGCTCACATCGTATATAGACTTGTTTATACTGTATTATTGACTGTATGTTTGTTTTACTCCATGTGTTATTCTGTGTCGTTGTATGTGTCGAACTGCTTTGCTTTATCTTGGCCAGGTCACAATTGTAAATGAGAACTTGTTCTCAACTTGCCTACCTGGTTAGATAAAGGTGAAATAAATACCTCCATGTACCAAGATATCCTGCGCCGGCTCTGCGTACTGTGAGTCTGCAAAGCCCTGTGCGTCCTGTGCCAGCACCCTGCATTTGCAGGGCAAGTATAAACATCCAGCCAGGATGGGTTGTGTCAGCTCTACACTCCAGACCTCCGGTACACCTCCGCAGCCCAGTACGTCCTGTGCCTGCTCCCCGCACTTGCCCTGAGGTGCGTGTCCTCAGCCCAGTACCATCAGTGCCAACACCACGCACCAGGCCTCCAGTGCATCTCCAGGGTCCAGTACTCCCTGTTCCTGCTCCTCGCACTCGCCCTGAGGTGCGTATCCCCAGCCCGGTACCACGCACCAGGCCTACAGTGCGCCTCGCCAGTCCAGAGCGTCCGTCGACAGTACCCAGTCCAGATCGTCCGGCGACCAGTACCCAGTCCAGAGCGTCCGGCGACCAGTACCCAGTCCAGAGCGTCCGGCGACCAGTACCCAGTCCAGAGCGTCCGGCGACCAGTACCCAGTCCAGATCGTCCGGCGACCAGTACCCAGTCCAGAGCGTCCGGCAACAGTACCCAGTCCAGAGCGTCCGGCGACAGTCTACAGACCGGAACCTCCTACGACGGGCCGCAGACCGGATCCGCCAGAATCTCCCTCCAATCCAGAGGCGCCACTCACTCCAGACTCGACCATCAGTCGTGACGTCCTCTTGTCCGTGTTCGGCGGTTAGCGTTCCCGCTCCAGAGACATTAAGTAAGTGTGACGAATCAGAAATGGAGCGGGGTCCACGTCCCGAGCCAGAACCGCCACCTCGTAGTTATGCCCACCCAAACCCTCCCATATAGGCTTAGGTGTGCGGCCGGGACCTTTGTGTGTGTGTGTGGGGGGGGTACTGTCACACCCTGACCTTAGTATTCTTTGTTTTCTTTATTATTTCGTTTAGGTCAGGGTGTGACATGGGTGATGTTTTTGGTCCTGTCTAGGGGTTTTGTATGTCAATGGGTGTTTACTAGTCTAGGTGTTATGTATGTCTATGGTTGCCTAGATTGGTTCTCAATTAGCGGCAGCTGTTTATCATTGTCTCTGATTGGGAACCATATTTAGGGTTATTTTATGGGTTATTGTCTATGGTTAGTTGCCTGTCTGCACTTGTTTATATATAGCGACACGTTCGTTTTGTATAGTGTGTTTAGTGTTTCTTCGTTATTAATAAATAGAAGAATGTATTCACATCACGCTGCACCTTGGTCTCCTCCATTCAACGAACGTGTGTGTGTGTGTGTATGGGGCTTCGTGGCTAGGAAATAGGGAAGGGTGGGCCTTCCTTCCTTACTTCCTTCCTCCTCCATGCTCCCATGTGTTGGCAAATACTCAGCATTGTAGAATGAAAGGGTGAACTGCGCTGGACTGTTGATCCCTACGATGTCTCAACATGTTGATGAGTCCCACTGAAGGGATGTTAATGTCCTTGATACGCTGGGCACAAAAGTGAAGGTGTCACCCGCGGATCCCATTCAGATGTTCACTGTTCCTAAAGAGGATGCTTTTCCATGGCAATATGATGATGTCGGACAGAGTAGAATTGTAAACACTTCAAATGTACACACTCAAATCAGGTAAGGTTGTCACCCACAGCTGTGTACCAGTTGTTTTCGTAATGTTGTGAAGTAGGAGAGGTTTTATCGTCACCCCCCCCCCCCCCATAGAAACACTGTATAATGTTTCTGCGTCTCGGTCAATCTATTTTAAGCCTGACAGAACTCCCCTTTCTGCCCACTTCCTCTATGCAGGTCATTATCTGATGCTAGGATTTCTCTAATGTGTGGTCCCCTAGCTGCTTGTCAAAATAATGTCACGGTGTGTGAGTGTGTGTGCGTGTGTGGGAGAGAGACAGAGAGAGAGAAAGAGAGAGCGAGAGAGCGAGCTCATACGCTCACCTCTCTTGGGCCTTCATCCCCAATTAGCCCATATCACCCTGGGGGTCGCCAGGGTCATCCAGTCCAGACTTTGTTCCTTGACACCATGCTCACTGTGTCCTCATGTGGCCTGGCTGTGCTGTCAGGGAGAAGGGGCACAGTGACCCTCCATGTTGATTTTGGAAGTCTGTGACCTAGAGAACAAAAGCTAAAAATAATCCACCACTGGATTTGGAACTTGGATATTTGTTTTAAACGGACTTAATGGACATGTCTGTCTGTCTGTCTCTCTCTCTCTCTCTCTCTCTCTCTCTCTCTCTCTCTCTCTCTCTCTCTCTCTCTCTCTCTCTCTCTCTCTCTCTCTCTCGGACCTCCCTTCTCAACCTCTGATTGCTCGGCTATGAAAAGCCAACTGACGTTTAATCCTGACGTGCTGAACTATCGCACCCTCTATAACCCCTGTTGATTATTATTTGACCCTGCTGGTCATCTATGAATGTTTGAATGTCTCGAAGAACGCTCTGGCCTTAATGGCCATGTACTCATAATCTCCACCTGGCACAGCCAGAAGAGGACTGGCCCCCCCCCGTCGTAGCCTGGTTCCTCTTTAGGTTTCTTCCTACAGTATGTTCCTGCATTTCTAGGGAGCTTTTTACAGCCACTGTGCTTCTGCATTTGCTTGCTCTTTTGGGGTTTTAGGCTGGATGTCTGTATAGCTCTTTGTGACATCTGCTGACGTAAATAGGCCATTTGATTGATCGATTGTTACTTGTTAGGTTACTTTAGTGTTGTGTGTGTGTGTGTGTGCGTGCTTGTGTGTCACATTAATGACTGACAACTGTGACTGACTCATTCAGCCTGTGACCTTAGATGGCACTCATCTCAGTCCTCTAGAGTTTCTGGGTTCAGGGTAAACACACAGTGTTTCACAACACGTCCCCTCTCTCCCTATTGGCGTTCTGTCTCTCTGTCCTGTGGTCCCAGTACTCCTTAAAGTCCCTAATCAGAAACACTCTCTAGCCAGCCGGTGCTTGCGTGATCGACGGTGAGAACTGAGTCACTGACGGTGGTATCTAGCCTCAGCAGAATGGCAGGTTCACGGCTACTTACGTTTCATATCCTCTCATTGTGTGACTCCGGGTCAGTTTGTTACAGTGCATCTTATCTATATGGAGCTGTCTATGACTAACCGTCTATATGACTGAGGTGATCTATTAAATGCTGTATTTTATAGCCTGGCCTTGCATTCCCATGCTGGGGGTTATCAATGAAAGAGAGAGGATGTATAAAACCTATTATCCTGGTCCCAGATCTGACTGTGTTGTCTAGCCAACTCCCGTGGTTATTGTTATGAGTGGGTAAAACGTTCTAATAAAGTTCTATTCTATTCAATACTTATTCTAAAGTACTGAAGGAGCTTCAAGAAGCATCAGACATTGATAAATGATTGACACAGTGATTCCTGTCAATGCAATAATTGTAGATCATTTACCTAACTGCACACAATTCACAACAATGTCTTGTTGCTCAAGTCAGGTGAGTTGCTCAGTGAACACACATTTCTGATTTTTATATCTCATGTGTTTTTTTTTCTTTCCTACCTTGTTATTTTTAGTATTACATTATTATATAATATCTCAGACGTCTTTTGACCAATTCATTAGCTTTTGCGAAGTTGAAACATGTACCATGGGCCTACATTCCACATTTGGTGTTATGAGAAGTATTTTAGAAGTATTTTTAGCATATTCTACTGGCATAGCGTGGCCATCTTTGAATGCATCAACATTATTTTCTCAAACTCTTTGGGGACTATTGACCAAGTCCCAAGACCAAATCTGGAGTGAAATCTGACTTTTAGTCTATAATAAGAATTGTTTGTGGTCAAAATTGAATTGTTGTCACGCCTTGGTCATTGTATTTTGTGTTTTTGGTATATGTTTGGGTAGGCCAGGGTGTGACATGGGTTTATATGTTGTGTTTCGTATTGGGGTTTGTATTAATTGGGATTGTGTATGATTAGGGGTGTGTCTAGTTAGGCTTGGCTGCCTGAGGCGATTCTCAATCAGAGTCAGGTGCTTGTCGTTGTCTCTGATTGGGAACCGTATTTAGGTAGCCTGAGTGCGCGTTGTATTTTGTGGGTGTTTGTTCCTGTCTCTGTGTAGTGTTCACCAGATAGGCTGTAATAGGTTTCACGTTCCGTTTGTTGTTTTTGTATTTATTCAGTTATTTCATGTACCACGATTATCTTCATTAAAGTCATGAGTAACCTACACGCTGCATTTCGGTCTGACTCTCTTCTTACAACAGAAGAACGACGTTACAATTGTTACATAGTCAAAAAGTGATTTGTTAATAATTTCCTTATATTTTTGAAGATATAAATGTTAAACTTAACATAGTTCTTCATGGTAATGTATTTGATGACCCCAACAAGTTTCAAGTTGATAGGCCGTTGTGGAGTGGGTTTATAAAAGGATTTAAATGTAAAATCAGATTTCCTGATTTATTCCCCCAAAATATTCAGTGCGACACAAACAACAACACAGAGTTAAACATGGAATAAACAAACGTACACTCAATAACACAATATAAAAATCTATATACAGTGTGTGCAAATGGAGTAAGATTAGGGAGGTAAGGTAATAAATAGGCCATAGTGGAGAAATAATTACAATTTAGCAGAGAGCCATCTCAATCCCTTAGCTTTTCCCAAATTAAGTTAATAAGAGATGTACCATGGGCCTACATACAGTACAGAAAGGTGTTATTTAGCCTTATGGTTCATGAGAATAAATTTAAAGAATTTAGGTTTTCAAAAATGTCCAAGATTGAGGAAAATCTGTCCTGACAGACCTTATGGGTCCTTGAGGGAAATTTGTTCAGCATGAGGAATGACACCTACATACAAGGTTTCAAGTCTCTAGGTCAAATGGGGGGGTGGGTATGGGGGTTTATGTGAGACTGCTTATATGTGCCATTCTTTTTGACCAAGTTACTCAAGGCCTCTAGTTTCTGTGTGCCAAATTAGAAAAAAGTTATATATCTATGCTTGAGTTAATTGACCATATCAAGGAAATGTTTTATCTAAGAATAACAATAGGTTTGCTGTGAAACCCTAACAAGGCTCACTCTCAGTTTCATGTGGTTGCCTTAAGGCATGTTACAGGAAGTGATGTCACTGCTCCATCACATCAGTGTGGAAAGTAGAAGCCCCCCCAAATGTCCTCAGATCCTAACAAGACTCACTCTCAGTTTCCTGTGGTTGTCTTGAGGCAAGTAACTCAAAACAAATAACAGGAAGTGATGTCACTTCCTGCTCCATCACATCAGTGTGGAAAGTAGAAGCCTCCAAATGTTCTCAGACCCACTTCTGATATATACTGAACAAACATCTAAACGCAACATGCAACAATTTCAATGATTATAGTTCATATAAGGAAATCAGTGAATTGAAATAAATTCATTAGGCCCTAATCTACGGATTTCACATGACTGGGCAGGGGCACACGCATGGGTTTGCCCTGGGAGAGCATGCGCCCAGCCACTTGGGAGCCAGGCCCAGCCAAACAGAATGAGATTTTCTACACAAAAGGGCTTTATTACAGACATAAATACTCCTCAGTTTCATCAGCTGTCCGGGTGGCTGGTTTCAGACAATCTCACAGGTGAAGAAGCCAGGTGTGGAGATCCTGGGCTGGCGTGGTTATGGTTGTGAAGTTGGTTGGACGTACTACCAAATTCTCAAAAACGAAATTGGAGGCGGTTTATGGTAGGGAAATGAACATTCTCTGGCAACAGCTCTGGTGGACATTCCTGCAGTCAGCATGTCAACTGCACACTCCCTCAAAACTTGAGACATCTTTGGCCTTTTATTGTCCCCAGCACAAGGTTCACCTGTGTAATTATCATGCTGTTTAATCAGCTTCTTGGGGCGGCAGGGTAGCCTAGTGATTAGAGTGGTGGACTAGTAACTGGAAGGTCGCAAGTTCAAACCCCCGAGGCCAAAAAGGTACAAATCTGTCATTCTGCTCCTGAACAGGCAGTTAACCTACTGTTCCTAGGCCATCATTGAAAATAATAATTTGTTCTTAACTGATTTGCCTAGTTAAATAAAGGTAAAATAAAAAAAATATGCCACACCTGTCAGGTGGATGGATTATGCTCATTAACCGGGATGTTAACAAATTTGTGCACAAAATTTGAAATATGCTTTTTGTGCGTATGGAACATTTCTGGGATCTTTTATTTCAGCGCATGAAACACAGGGCCAACCAATTTTTTGGTGTGTTTTTAGGGGGTGGATCAGCTCTAATATTGCAGATAGATTGTAGCTTCCATCGACGTAATTGTCTGCATCATTTCCAATCCCCCATATATTTTTTGGGGGGGTAAATCTATACATACATACATAGCACCAACACTTAACATGCTGCATTGATATTTTTGTTCAGTATAATAAATATAGGACCACAAGCTTTAATTAGGAATGGTCGGTTTCCGAGGTAACGTAAAAAAAACAACCTAAATATTCCACCCAGTACAGTACTGACCCACAACATGATACATAGGATGACCACAAGCTTTACTTAGGTAAGGTGAAGTACAATAACCAACAATTCTCAGTAGCCCAACCACTGTAGCTAATCATATCACAGTTTCCTCACTGCCACTGCAGTCTTCATCTAGGTTGTCGGTTAAGAGACACGCCATGTATGTAATTATGTACACAAGTCTGTATTTCTGCGTGTGCGTGTCTGTGTGCAATGCATGTGTGTTAGAAATGGGGCCAGGATGTTGTGTGTAGGATGTTCTTGTGTCTTGCGTCTTCTGCAGCAGACATCTTAACGTCTCATCCAACCAGAGTTCCGGTGTCTTAAAACCAAGACTGTAGATTGCCGCTGCTGTATGTGGAACAAGCAGGGGAGGTGAGATGTTCTCCGGGTCTTTGATGTCTCTTTAGACGTGGCCCACGTACACGTACGTAATGTACACGTGCAGGCACAGCTCAGAGCAGAACAGACGTTTTCATTTAACCCATGCATGCCCACATAGGAATTAGTCAGCTGCATACACGACAGGGCATCCAAGCATCTTCTGTAAGTGTGTCACTTGATTGATTTACTGTAACAAGGGGCTTTGTTCCTGCCGGAATTAAATGGAAAGTGCAGACTGCACAGAGCGTACATCTCCATAATAAACCCAGTGGTGGGGAAAAGTACCCAATTGTTATAGTTGAGTAAAAGTCAAAAATACTGTACGTTAATAGAAAATGACTCAAGTAAAAGTAGTACTTTTTACTACGTGAGTAAACGATTTTCATCCGGACGTGAAAATACTGCCCTTTTAGCCCAAAGAGGTGAAAGAAAAGGCTCACCCATGTTGAATGATATATTGCTTTTGTGCACCTCTGAGTGGTGTTCTATCAATTCTCTGAGTCATTTTAGGCTTTTATGTGTATCTGGAGTTACTGGAGCAAGCAGGCAGAAATCCGACCGGTGTGACGTAGCACTGGGATAAAGTCACTCTCACTACACTGGAAGTTAATAGGAACGCGACTTTTAGATCGTGAAAACGTGTATAATGCATGTCAGATTTCAATACTTGTAACGACGTTCGTCTGTTGTAAGAAGAGAGTCAGACCGAAATGCAGCGTGTAGGTTACTCGTGACTTTAATTAATGAAAACGGTACATGAAATAAATGAAATACGAAAACAACAAACGAAACGTGAAACTAATTACAGCCTATCTGGTGACTACTACACAGAGACAGGTACAAACACCCACAAAATACAAAGCGAACTCAGGCTACATAAATACGGTTCCCAATCAGAGACAACGATAAGCACCTGACTCCAATTGAGAATCGCCTCAGGCAGCCAAGCCTATACAACACCCCTAATTAGCCGCGATCCCAAATACTACAAACCCCAATACGAAAAACAACATATAAACCCATGTCACACCCTGGGCTACCCAAACATATAACAAGACACAAAATACAATGACCAAGGCGTGACAGAACCCCCCCCCCCCCTAAGGTGCGGACTCCCGGACGCACCTCAAGAGCATAGGGAGGGTCCGGGTGGGCGTCTGTCCATGGTGGCGGTTCTGGCTCGGGACGTGGACCCCACTCCATAAATGTCCTATTTCCTCCCCTTCGCGTCCTGGGATAATCCACCTTCTCCGCCGACCATGGCCCAATAGTCCTCACCCAGATCCCCACATAACTGAGGAGCAGCTCGTGACAGAGGGGCAGCTCGGGACAGAGGGGCAGCCCGGGACAGAGGGGCATCTCAGGACAGAGGGGCATCTCAGGACAGAGGGGCATCTCAGGACAGAGGGGCATCTCAGGACAGAGGGGCATCTCAGGACTGAGGGGAAGCCCGGGACTGAGGGGAAGCCCGGGACTGAGAGGAAGCCCAGCACTGAGATGAAGCTCAGGTAGGTAGTAGGCTCCGGTAAATCCTGGTTGTCGGGCAGAACTAGAAGAGTCAGGCCGTCCGGCCGATCTAGAAGATCTTGGCAGACCGGCACTTCTGGCGGATCCTGGCAGACTGGCGACGCTGGGCAGACTGGCGGCACTGGGCAGACTGGCGGCGCTGGGCAGACTGGCGGTGCTGGGCAGACTGGCGGCACTGGGCAGACTGGCGGTGCTGGCGGCGCTGGGCAGACTGGCGGCGCTGGGCAGACTGGGAGCACTGGACAGACTGGGAGCACTGGCGACGCTGGGCAGACTAGCGGCACTGGCGGCGCTGGGCAGACGGGAGACTCCGGCAGCGCAGGAGAGGAGAAAAGCGCTGGCTGCGCTGAACAGGCGAGGCGCACTGGAGGCCTGGTGCGTGGTGCTGGAACTGGTGGTACTGGATCGAGGACACGCACAGGAAGCCTGGTGCGGGGAGCTGCTACCGGAGGACTGGTGTGTAGAGGTGGCTCTGGATAGACCGGACCGTGCAGGCGCACTGGAGCTCTTGAGCACCGAGCCTGCCCAAGCTTACCTGGCTCGATGCCCACTCTAGCCCGGCCAATAGGAAGGGCTGGTATGTGCCGCACCTGGCTCTGCACCCGCACTGGAAACACCGTGCGCTCCATAGCATAACACGGTGCCTGCCCGGTCTCTCTAGCCCAACGGTGAGCACAGGGAGTATGCGCAGGTCTCCTACCTGGCATAACTATTCTCCCTTCTAGCCCCCCCCCCCAAAAAAAAATTCGGCTGCTTTTCCGGCTTCCAACCGTGTCGCCGTGCTGCCTCCTCATACCTGCGCCTCTCCGCTTTATCCGCTTCTATTTCTTCCTTGGGACGGCGATATTCTCCAGGCTGAGCCCAAGGTCCTTTACCGTCTAATTCCTCCTCCCATGTCCAATTCTCCAAGTGGTGCAGCCTCTCCCACTGCAACTGCTCTTCACGATTAACAGGGAGAGTAGGCTCAGGTCTGACTCCTGACTCAGCCACTCTCTCTCTGCGCTTTCCCCCCAATAAATATTTGGGGGTTACAAGTTAATGATCTCACATCTCTGAAAATATTTGTAATGTACTTCTTGTTGATTAAGTTAGTGCTAATGTTGGGTTTTTGAGCTAGCTCCCAATGAACTCCCATTCACTCTTTGAATGAGAGAGCTCCTTGTCCCAGCATTGCCCAGAATGCACTGCGTAGCTCATTGATGTAGCATGGGCAATGTTTCCCATCTCCTCAAAGTATATCTGCCGATGTGAACGTTGGACTCCACTCTGTGAGGCACGTCGATCTGCAGGTTAAACATGGTGAGATTGCGGGAGCACGTGATGCCGCAGAGCTGAGCAGACGTTGACAAACCGAGCTCTTCAAAGTTATTCTATTATTATCTAAATAACAACGTTGAAACAATATTCTAACATCGGCTGATAAATTGTCAAGTACTTACCTTCCCAAAGAGCCATGGACCTCCGACCGAGAGGCAAGAAGGACGACCAAAACATTGTTGATTCCCAAGATAACGATAACGCTACAGCTAGCAAGATTAGCATTAGCCCTCACAACTTAGACTTGCGAGCCTGCCGACATGCTGGCTACTCTCCTCCAGGAAATTCAGGATGGTAACAAAGGTCTTTCTAGGAAAATTGATAAGATAAGAAATCGGCTGAACTTCATTCTTCCATTGACGACCTGAAATCCTCCATGAATGATCTCCTTTTGAGAATGACTGAGGCAGAGTTGCGCATTAGCACAGTTGAAGATACCATCATTCGACATGATCAGGTTCTGATACAACTGCAAAAGGACAATGCCTACCTCAAAAACAAGGTAGATCAGATGGAGAACCAGAGTAGACGTAGTAATATCCGTGTGGTGGGATTGAAAGAGGACAGCGAGGGCCGTGACCCGGTCCGTTTCTTCACTCAATGGATCCCGGATGTCCTAGGCACAATCAACTTCACCAAGCCATTGGAAATCGAATGCGCCCACAGAACATCAGCGCCGAAACCCCGGCCAGATGATCAGGTTCCTCCGTTTCCAAGACAGAGAGAAGATACTGCAACTCGCAAGAGCCAAAGGGGACATCACCATCGATGGCAAGAGGGTTAGCCTTTTCCCGGATATGAAAGCGGATCTCGCCAGACGTCGCAAGCAGTTCAGACCTGCCGCCAAAGCACTGAAGGAGAAGAACATCATCGGCTACCTAATCCACCTTGCGCGGATGAAAGTTCAGTATAAAGGCCGAAGCCATCTCTTCAACACACCGGGAGAAGTGCACAGTGTCTGAGCCAGGACGGTCTCTCTGGGGGATAAGATGCAGTTTGTTTGTTTTCGCTTATTGATCGCTTATCGTTACTGAACTGCTGATATCTTCCGGTCACTATAATTGATTTGTAATTAATTTTAAACTAACCGTATTTTTCCGGGGTGAGTTCTGTTATATTTACAGGAGAGTATATTTTGGTTTAGTCCATATCCACTGGGCGAAGCAAATAAGTGGTCTTAGGCCCACTGCCCCCCCAACCCCCACCATTTATGTTAATCTTTCGAAAAGAGACTCAAGCAGCCCTTACCGTGGGCAGTAAATATTCAGCCATAAATGTCTATTCACAACGTTTGTTTTCAACTTAGAGAGCTCGCAGGTTTTTAGTTTACGCCAAGGTTTAGCTAGTAAGAGCAAGATGGAAAGCGAGCAGCAACGTATCTCTACAAGTGTATTCATGTTTGATTGTTGGGATTGTTGTTTTAGTCTGACAATCGGGGTGGGTGAGATTTTCCTTCTTTTCTTTTTTCTATGTTAATTGTTTCCTTCCTAAAGAGACACATAGGTCACTTCAGTGTTCAAACCAAAGTTGAAACATTTCCTAACTATCTGCATATGATAGATTTCTATTCATTTACATATTTGAAACCCAACCTATGCTTAATCCACTAAAATATGTCACATTCACATTCAAGGTCTTAACAGCCCGATTAAAAGGAAAAGAGTCTATACATACCTTAAGAAATTAAAGGCTGACATTGTGTTTTTACAAGAAACACATCTTACAGCCAGTGACGACAAGAAATTGAAGAGGGAATGGGTAGGACAAGTTTTTGCGTCCTCTTTTAACTCCAAAGCAAGAGGAACTGCAATTTTGATAAGTAGACACATCCCCTTCTGCGTCAACAACACCATCTCTGATCCCTCTGGCAGGTTTGTTTTGGTGCAGGGGCATATGTTTTCAGAGTCTTGGACCCCTATTGAATATTTATGTTCCTAACTTTGATGACCATATGTTTATATAGAATGTCTTCCTTCAGGTCGCTCAAGCACCACCAGGATGGCTACTGGTTGGAGGAGGTTTTAATTTTGGTTTAGATACAGTTCTTGACAGGTCTTCTGATAAACCCTCACTTCTTACCAAAGCCGGCAAGCTCACCATGTCATTCATGAAAGATCTCAATTTACTAGACATCTGGAGACAGTTGCACCCACAGGATAGGGACTACTCTTTTTATTCACACCCACACAAGACACACACACGCATAGATAACTTTTTACTATCGACACAACTGTTTCATAGAGTGTTAGATATCGACTATCTCCCCAGATTGCTTAGTGACCATTCTCTTCTGGTATTATCAATCTCCATTCCTACCAAGGTAAATGGAGCATATAGATGGAGACTAAATTCTACATTCCTAAAGCAACCTGAATTTTGTGCATTCATCAAAGAGCAGATCAATATTTTCACTTTGACAAGCAATCCCTCCGCTCCTGACAGTTTCATTCTTTGGGACACATTGAAGGCCTATCTGAGGGGACTGATCATTTCCTATACTAAAGGGCTGAAGAGAAAACAAGGTGCGGAACAGAGTGCCCTTGAATCTGAAATCTCAGAGCTAGAGAAAACCTACCAAAGAGGCCCGACTAAAGATCTATACAGGCTTTTGGTAAATAAAAAACTGAAATATAATATCCTGAACACATATCAAGCTGAGAGGGCCATCACTAAATCAAAACAGCGTTATTACGAGATTGGAGAGAAATCTCAAAAAATATTGGCATGGCAACTGAAAGCAGAGGAAAGTAAAGAGGTCAATTAATGCTTTAGAAACTCTTACTAATGAAATATCTTTCGACCCTAATGAAATTAATAATACTTTTAAGAAATACTATGAAGACCTCTACACTTCCCAATCAAGCGATGATCTATCAGAGATCGACTCCTTTCTCTCCACTCTCAACCTCCCATGCCTGTCAAAGGAAGACGGCGAGCGCCTGAGTGAACACTTCTCAGTTCCTGAATTGTTGGAGGCCATTAAATCCTTACCTTCTAATAGATCTCCTGGGGAGGATGGCTTCCCTCCAGAGTTCTATAAAGAATTTAGGGAGCTGTTGGTCCCCTACCTTATGGAGGTACTTAAAAAAGCCAGGGAAGACAACTGCTTTCCAGAATCTTTCTCTCAAGCAGTGATTATGTCATGTTTGTCATTTATTGTCATGTCTTGTCCCTGTGCTCCCCATGCTATTCGTTTCCCTCTGCTGGTCTTGTTTGGTTCTATCCCTCTCTCTCCCCCTCCCTCTCTCACTCTCTCGCTCTCTCTTCTCTCTGTCGTTCCGTTCCTGCTCCCAGCTGTTCCTATTCCCCTAATCATCATTTAGTCTTCCCACACCTGTTCCCGATCCTTTCCCCTGATTAGAGTCCCTATTTATTCCTTTATGATCCGTTCCTGTCCCGTCGGTTCCTTGTATTGTATTCACCATGCCGTGATTGCGTTTCGCCCTGTCCTGTCGTGTTTTTGCCGTGATTGTGTATCACCCTGTCCTGTCGTGTTTTGTGCCTTCATCAGATGCTGCGTGTGAGCAGGTGTCTCAGTCGACTACGGCCTGCGCCTACCCGAAGCGACCTGCAGTCTGTGGCCGCTTCTCCAGTTGTTTTCCCCTCTACAAGTCTAGAGGAATTCTGTTATTCCGTTTTGGACTTTAATAAACTCTGTTTCTGTTAAGTCGCTTTTGGGTCCTCTTTCACCTGCATGACAGAAGGAACCGACCAAGGAATGGACCCAGCGACTTCAGACGCTCGTTACACTGCCGTCGAGATCCAAGGAGCCATGCTCGGCAGACACGAGCAGGAATTGTCTGCTGCTCGCCATGCCGTGGAGAACCTGGCCGCTCAGGTTTCCGACCTCTCTGGACAGTTCCAGAGTCTACGTCTCGTGCCACCTGTTACTCCCTGGCCTGCCGAGCCTCCAGAACCCAGGGTTAATAACCCACCTTGCTACTCCGGGCAGCCCACTGAGTGCCGCTCCTTTCTCACGCAGTGTGAGATTGTGTTCTCTCTCCAACCCCACACATACTCTAGAGAGAGAGCTCGGGTTGCTTACGTCATTTCACTCCTTACTGGCCGGGCTCGAGAATGGGGCACAGCTATCTGGGAGGCAAGGGCTGATTGCTCTAACAAATTCCAGAACTTTAAAGAGGAGATGATTCGGGTTTTTGACCGTTCAGTTTTGGTGGGGAGGCTTCTAGGGCCCTGGCTTCCTTATGCCAAGGTGAACGGTCCATAACGGATTATTCCATTGAGTTTCGCACTCTTGCTGCCTCTAGTGAGTGGAACGAGCCGGCGCTGCTCGCTCGTTTTCTGGAGGGACTCCACGCAGTGGTTAAGGATGAGATTCTCTCCCGGGAGGTTCCTTCAGATGTGGACTCTTTGATTGCTCTCGCCATCCGCATAGAACGACGGGTAGATCTTCGTCACCGGGCTCGTGGAAGAGAGCTCGCATCAACGGTGTTTCCCTGCTCCGCATCGCAACCATCTCCCTCTTCTGGCTTTGAGACTGAGCCCATGCAGCTGGGAGGGATTCGCATCTCGAATAAGGAGAGGGAACGGAGGATCACCAACCGCCTGTGCCTCTATTGCGGAGTTGCTGGACATTTTGTTAATTCATGTCCAGTAAGAGGCCAGAGCCCATCAGTAAGCGGAGGGCTACTGGTGAGCGCTACTACTCAGGTCCCTTCATCTAGATCTTGTACTACTATGTCGGTCCATCTACGCTGGACCGGTTCGGGTGCTACATGCAGTGCTTTGATTGACTCTGGGGCTGAGGGTTGTTTCATGGACGAAGCATGGGCTCGGAAACATAACATTCCTTTCAGACCGTTAGACAGGCCTACGCCCATGTTTGCCTTAGATGGTAGTCATCTTCCCAGTATCAAATTTGAGACACTACCTTTAACTCTCACAGTATCTGGTAACCACAGTGAGACTATTTCTTTTTGATTTTCCGTTCACCGTTTACACCTGTTGTTTTGGGTCATCCCTGGCTTGTATGTCATAATCCTTCTATTAATTGGTCTAGTAATTCTATCCTATCCTGGAACGTTTCTTGTCATGTGAAGTGTTTAATGTCTGCCATCCCTCCCATTTCTTCTGTCCCTACTTCTCAGGAGGAACCTGGCGATTTGACAGGAGTGCCGGAGGAATATCATGATCTGCGCACGGTCTTCAGTCGGTCCCGAGCCAACTCCCTTCCTCCTCACCGGTCGTATGATTGTAGTATTGATCTCCTTCCGGGGACCACTCCTCCTCGAGGTAGACTATACTCTCTGTCGGCTCCCGAACGTAAGGCTCTCGAGGATTATTTGTCTGTGTCTCTTGACGCCGGTACCATAGTGCCTTCTTCTTCTCCGGCCGGGGCGGGGTTCTTTTTGTTAAAAGAAGGACGGTACTCTGCGCCCCTGCGTGGATTATCGAGGGCTGAATGACATAACGGTTAAGAATCGTTATCCGCTTCCCCTTATGTCATCAGCCTTCGAGATTCTGCAGGGAGCCAGGTGCTTTACTAAGTTGGACCTTCGTAACGCTTACCATCTCGTGCGCATCAGAGAGGGGGACGAGTGGAAAACGGCGTTTAACACTCCGTTAGGGCATTTTGAGTACCGGGTTCTGCCGTTCGGTCTCGCCAATGCGCCAGCTGTTTTTCAGGCATTAGTTAATGATGTTCTGAGAGACATGCTGAACATTTTTGTTTTTGTCTATCTTGACGATATCCTGATTTTTCTCCGTCACTCGAGATTCATGTTCAGCACGTTCGACGTGTTCTACAGCGCCTTTTAGAGAATTGTCTCTACGTAAAGGCTGAGAAGTGCTCTTTTCATGTCTCCTCCGTTACTTTTCTCGGTTCCGTTATTTCCGCTGAAGGCATTCAGATGGATTCCGCTAAGGTCCAAGCTGTCAGTGATTGGCCCGTTCCAAGGTCACGTGTCGAGTTGCAGCGCTTTTTAGGTTTCGCTAATTTCTATCGGCGTTTCATTCGTAATTTCGGTCAAGTTGCTGCCCCTCTCACAGCTCTTACTTCTGTCAAGACGTGTTTTAAGTGGTCCGGTTCCGCCCAGGGAGCTTTTGATCTTCTAAAAGAACGTTTTACGTCCGCTCCTATCCTCTTACTCCTGACGTCACTAGACAATTCATTGTCGAGGTTGACGCTTCAGAGGTAGGCGTGGGAGCCATCCTATCCCAGCGCTTCCAGTCTGACGATAAGGTTCATCCTTGCGCTTATTTTCTCATCGCCTGTCGCCATCTGAGCGCAACTATGATGTGGGTAACCGTGAACTGCTCGCCATCCGCTTAGCCCTAGGCGAATGGCGACAGTGGTTGGAGGGGGCGACCGTTCCTTTTGTCGTTTGGACAGACCATAAGAACCTTGAGTACATCCGTTCTGCCAAACGACTTAATGCCCGTCAAGCTCGTTGGGCGTTGTTTTTCGCTCGTTTCGAGTTTGTGATTTCTTACCGTCCGGGTAGCAAGAACACCAAGCCTGATGCCTTATCCCGTCTGTTTAGTTCTTCTGTGGCTTCTACTGATCCCGAGGGGATTCTTCCTTATGGGCGTGTTGTCGGGTTAACAGTCTGGGAATTGAAAGACAGGTTAAGCAAGCACTCACGCACACTGCGTCGCCGCGCGCTTGTCCTAGTAACCTCCTTTTCGTTCCTGTTTCCACTCGTCTGGCTGTTCTTCAGTGGGCTCACTCTGCCAAGTTAGCTGGTCATCCCGGTGTTCGAGGCACTCTTGCGTCTATTCGCCAGCGCTTTTGGTGGCCGACTCAGGAGCGTGACACGCGCCGTTTCGTGGCTGCTTGTTCGGACTGCGCGCAGACTAAGTCGGGTAACTCTCCTCCTGCCGGTCGTCTCAGACCGCTCCCCATTCCTTCTCGACCATGGTCTCACATTGCCTTAGACTTCATTACCGGTCTGCCTTTGTCTGCGGGGAAGACTGTGATTCTGACGGTTGTCGATAGGTTCTCTAAGGCGGCACATTTCATTCCCTCGCTAAACTTCCTTCCGCTAAGGAGACGGCACAAATCATTATTGAGAATGTATTCAGAATTCATGGCCTCCCGTTAGACGCCGTTTCAGACAGAGGCCCGCAATTCACGTCACAGTTTTGGAGGGAGTTCTGTCGTTTGATTGGTGCGTCCGTCAGTCTCTCTTCCGGGTTTCATCCCCAGTCTAACGGTCAAGCAGAGAGGGCCAATCAGACGATTGGTCGCATACTACGCAGCCTTTCTTTCAGAAACCCTGCGTCTTGGGCAGAACAGCTCCCTGGGCAGAATACGCTCTGGTCGCTTCCTTCGTCTGCTACCGGGTTATCTCCGTTTCAGAGTAGTCTGGGTTACCAGCCTCCTCTGTTCTCATCCCAGCTTGCCGAGTCCAGCGTTCCCTCCGCTCAAGCGTTTGTCCAACGTTGTGAGCGCACCTGGAGGAGGGTGAGGTCTGCACTTTGCCGTTACAGGGCACAGACGGTGAGAGCCGCCAATAAACGCAGGATTAAGAGTCCAAGGTATTGTTGCGGCCAGAGAGTGTGGCTTTCCACTCGCAACCTTCCTCTTACGACAGCTTCTCGTAAGTTGACTCCGCGGTTCATTGGTCCGTTCCGTGTCTCCCAGGTCGTCAATCCTGTCGCTGTGCGACTGCTTCTTCCGCGACATCTTCGTCGCGTCCATCCTGTCTTCCATGTCTCCTGTGTTAAGCCCTTTCTTCGCACCCCCGTTCGTCTTCCCCCCCCCCCTCCCGTCCTTGTCGAGAGCGCACCTATTTACAAGGTACATAAGATTATGGACATGCGTTCTCGGGGACGGGGTCACCAATACCTAGTGGATTGGGAGGGTTACGGTCCTGAGGAGAGGAGTTGGGTTCCGTCTCGGGACGTGCTGGACCGTTCGCTCATCGATGATTTCCTCCGTTGCCGCCAGGATTCCTCCTCGAGTGCGCCAGGAGGCGCTCGGTGAGTGGGGGGTACTGTCATGTTTGTCATTTATTGTCATGTCTTGTCCCTGTGCTCCCCATGCTATTCGTTTCCCTCTGCTGGTCTTGTTTGGTTCTATCCCTCTCTCTCCCCCTCCCTCTCTCACTCTCTCGCTCTCTCTTCTCTCTGTCGTTCCGTTCCTGCTCCCAGCTGTTCCTATTCCCTAATCATCATTTAGTCTTCCCACACCTGTTCCCGATCCTTTCCCTGATTAGAGTCCCTATTTATTCCTTTATGATCCGTTCCTGTCCCGTCGGTTCCTTGTATTGTATTCACCATGCCGTGATTGCGTTTCGCCCTGTCCTGTCGTGTTTTTGCCGTGATTGTGTATCACCCTGTCCTGTCGTGTTTTGTGCCTTCATCAGATGCTGCGTGTGAGCAGGTGTCTCAGTCGACTACGGCCTGCGCCTACCCGAAGCGACCTGCAGTCTGTGGCCGCTTCTCCAGTTGTTTTCCCCTCTACAAGTCTAGAGGAATTCTGTTATTCCGTTTTGGACTTTAATAAACTCTGTTTCTGTTAAGTCGCTTTTGGGTCCTCTTTCACCTGCATGACAGATTACTGTAATCCACAAGAAAGGGAAAAACCCGCATAAATGCGCCTCCTATAGACCGATCGCTCTCCTTAACACAGATTGTAAACTGGTCACCAAGATGCTATCTAAGAGACTGGAGTCATGTCTTCCCCTGTTGGTCAACCCAGATGAGACTGGCTTCATAATTAATAGATTGTCCTCCAATAATCTCAGAAGATTCTTTGATATAATTCACCTTGCTAACAAAAACAAAATACCTGGTGTCACAGTCTCCCTCGACGCTGAAAAGGCCTTTGATAGGGTTGAATGGCCATACCTCTTTCGCTTCTTGGAAAAGTTTGGTTTAGGTACCGTATTTGTAAATTTGATAAAATCACTCTACAAATCTACTAAAGCTAGGATTGCTACCAATGGGATTACTTCCTCCTCTTTCCCTCTTTATAGGGGAACAGACAAGGTTGCCCAATTAGCCCCCACCTCTTTGCCCTCGCCATCGAACCATTGGCTGATTGCCCTGACATACATGGCTTTGAGGTGGGCCCCCATACCCATAAATTATCACTCTTTGCAGATGACCTTATCTTATTTCTAACAAACCCAGAACACTCCCTCTCTCACTTGCAGATCCTACTACAGTTGTTATAGTTCTTTCTCTGGAAATAAGGTCAATTTTGATAAAAGCAAAATCTTACCGTTGTCTGTCTTTGACCATCATACCATCAAGCACAAGTTTCCTTTTAGATGGTCACCTATGGGCTTCACATATTTGGGCATAATGGTGGATGGTAATCTGAACAACCTCTATAAACCCAATCTGGCCAGTCTGTTGCAAAAGGTGGAGGGTGACGTTTGTAAATGGATGGACTTACCTCTCACTCTACTGGGTAGAATCAATGTAATTAAAATTATTTCCCAGATTTCTATATTTGTTTCAATCTCTCCCTATCCCTGTTCCCGCAGCATTCTTTTCCTCTCTCGACAAGCTGACCAGACGGTTTATCTGGCACGGCAAAACCCCTAGGGTTGGCCTGGATAAACTGACGCTTGATTACGGTCAAGGGGGCTTAAACCTCCCCAATTTTAGAATGTACTACTGGGCTGCACAGTCTAGGTTTCTGGCTCAGAGGTTTGACAATGGTCCCTCTCCCTCATGGTTGAACATTGAAAAGCTTGAGGTAAATGATGACACTGGGGCAGAATTGTTTTACAAATGGGACAGAAAATCTATAAAAACCATCACAGACAACCCTTTAATCATACATTCTGCCCTGGCATGGTGAAAACTGCATGAGCTGTTCGGACGAGGGGGATTCCTTTCTCCTGGAAGAATAGATTGATCCCTATGTTTTTCCAGAATAGTAACTTTAGACCATGGTCTGATAAGGGGATCACTCTTCTGGAACATTGTCATGAGGAAGGAGTTCTTATGTCTTTTGATCAGCTGAAACAGAAATATCACTTGTCTAACAGGGACTTCTTTAGCTACCTACAACTACGAAACTTTATTAGGGTGACTCTCAAGGGACAATGGAACCTACCTAAGATGTCACCTATTGAACAACTCTGCCACGCAGACCAACCACTGTTCAAGACCATTTCCCGTGTTTACGATGCTCTTATGTCAGGACTAACACTGCCTGGGCTAGATAAACCCTGACTTAGATGGGAGAAAGATCTGGGTATTGATCTTGATGAGGATCTATGGAGTGACCTATGCAGGGATGGTGTTACATCCACATTGAACTCCAGATAAAGAGCACTATATCACCCCATCTAGACTGCACAAGTTCAACCCAGATATCTCCTCCCTATGTTTTAGATGTGGCTCAGATGAAGGAACATTCCTCCATTCCACCTCGCAGTGTTCAAAGCTACACGGTTTCTGGCAGGGGGTATGCGATACCATATCCTCAATTCACGGGGTTGCATTCCCTTTGGTATGATTGTGTGTTGCTAGGTTTTGCTAGCTAGCTAGCCAGCCAGCCTGGAGAGAGAGCATTTCATTGTCGATTTTGTAGTCGACTTGTAAAAATGTAAAAAATAAATAAATCATTTTATTTAAGAATGTGGTGTAGTCAAAGTAAAAGTTGTCAAAAAAAACATAAATAGTAAAGTAAAGTACAGATTCCCCAAAAACTACTTTGAGGTATTTTTTACTTAAGTACTTCACACCACTGAATAAGCCTAAAAACAACCAGTTCATACAGCCCTCTGACCTCTGTGATGCCATCAGACTTCATAACCTCAGACCCAAGTGAGTCTTATAACTCAGGGTCATTACACTCAGAGATGGAATCTGCCGGTCACAAAGTTGTTCTAGAACACGTTTCTGGCGACAGCAGCAGCTCTGTGTATCCTTTGTCTCCCTCGTCTATTTCCCTGGACCCTCTCCTGGTGCAACACCAGACTGGTCACAGATCTGTTTGTGCTGTCTTGCCAATTATGGCGTTTGGCTATTTCACGTGACAATGACCGCATTAGAGTTGGCAAGAAAGCACAAACAGATCTGGGACTGTGTTGGTGCAACACAATGGTGCTCCCTATACACAAGATAAAACTATGTTCTTACCAGGTAAAGACGCTAAATCACAACAAGAGTTGATGCTTTGAAAATGATGACGCAGGACCAGGAACCAAATTCCACCTGGACCACTCAAACCCGTTGCCCAGAGCATTACCACCCCTCATTGCATAGGCCGTGGTGGAGGTTACATTACATTAAAGGAAGGGCCAGACAGGCTCATTGGTAAGTTTAAATAGTCCTCCACTACTTCCTCTGGGAACCTGTTAATGACAGAAACAGTTCAAAACGAGTTTCTGGAAAACAATGAGCCAGAATGTTTTACGGTTCTTTAAAACCCCCAGACAACATGTTGTATTACTGTGACCTTGTTGTGTTGTTACTGTTCTCAGAGGTGGAAAGACAAAAAATGATGTCGATGCTGTTACTCAAAAGGTCACGTAGGTTTTAGTACAGTGCATGTAACTGACTACTACTTGTTGTATCGTTTGTTTCTTGAATGTTGAATGTCACATTTTACTGAAACACAAGTGTTTGGCAGCAAACCTAGAGGTAAGCCTAACGGTCCTTGCAATCTAGAAACCTTGGGACGTCCCTACGCCATTGAAGTTGACATTTAAAATGGATAAGGTAAGGGTTACGGTTCAGGTTCGGGTTAGGGTTAGGGTAAGGGTAGGGGGTTAGGTTTTAGGGTATGGACGTCCAGAGGATACCGGATAGCACTATTCCTTGCCGAAGGGGGTCAGGCAGAGGAGGATGTTGAATGTGGCTGGGGCTCACTAAAATGCTAATGTTAAGAAAATAATGTCCCTAATTATACCATCAAGCCTGGATAATTTCCTGTAGTGATGCTTGAACTATGCTATTTCTGCCTGGCTCTATTTATTTTCATAGGGTAGGAGGAGGAGGAGAGGAGGGGGAGGCTGTGTGTGGACATATCACCCTCTCTGGGAAAAAGAAATGTATTTATTTGTTAATTCCAATACAGAACCTCCCATTCCTGGTCTCCTCTTCCTCCTTATTCCCATCTCCTCCCTGCTCTCCCTTCTCCATTCTCTGGCCTGCTCCTTGCCCTGCTTCAAGCTCCCTTCTCTACTCCTCTCACAGCTCCCTTCCTTGCTCCCCCATCCTCTCCTCCATCCTTCCCCATTACTCCCACTCCCCTCCTCCTTCTCCCTCTCCTCTCTTGCGAGCTTAACCGGCCTGCCAGAACTCTGTTGGCTGATGTTTACTGGAATGGATGGGCTATTTCCCATGGTGCACGGTGCCTGCGGTGATATCTTATTTATACAAGGCCCGATATGGTAGAACAGAGGGGTTTATTTTAGTATATTCCCCATAGATGGATCTAATTTCTCCTGATTCATTCGTTTCCCACATACATGCTGCTCTTCAGGTTGGAGAGCCTGCCGGACCGGTCGCCTGGCTACAGTTGACTGGCTACGGTCGGACAAAGTTTGTGGTCAATCGGCAAAGATAAAAGGGCTGAGTGAGTGGCCTCAAAATCGTAAGGTCGGAAACTCTGTCATAGCATCATAGAGTTAGATTTACGATAATGGAGTGACTTCAGGCACTTCACAGGAAGTTGACTGTTAAACAGCAACAAAAAACAAGCACTGTTTGTATTGAGTTATTACATAAAGCTTCTTATATTGTGGTGGCGTATAGTTATTGGTCAATAGAATCACTCTATTAAAGTTTATCTGAGGACTACAGTCTGGAATGAATAGATTAGATGATGTACAAGTAACTGCTAGAATAAAGGAAACACCACCATAAAGTTTCTTAATGGGGTGATGGGGCACCACGAGCCAGAACAGCTTTAATGCACCTTGGCATAGATTCCGTAAGTGTCTGGAACTCTATTGGAGGGATGTGACACAATTCTACCATTAGAAATTCAATCATTGGCCTCCTGAGTGGTGCAGTGGTCTAAGGCACTGCATCACAGTGCTAGCTGTACCACTAGAGATTCTGGGTTCGAGTCCAGGCTCGCAGCCAGCTGCAACCAGGAGACCCATGGGGCTGCGCACAATTGGCCCAGCGTTGTCCTTGTTAGTGCACGTTGACACGGTCACCAGGTGTACGGTGTTTCCTCCGACACGTTGGTGCGACTGGCTTCCGGGTTAAGTGGGTATTGTGTCAAGAAGCAGTGTGGCTCGGTTGGGTTGTGTTTCCGAGGACTCTTGACCTTCGCCTTTCCCGAGTCCGTACAGGAGTTTTAGCGATGAGACAACACTGTAACTACCAATTGGATATCACGAAATTGGGGAGAATAAAAAAAAATGAAATTCAATAATTTGGTGTTTTGTTGATGGTGGTGGACAACCCTGTCTCAGGTGTCACTCCAGAAGTGTTCAATTGTGTTGAGATCTGGTTACTGTGAGGGCCATGGCATATGGTTTACATTGTTTTCATGCCCATCGAACGATTCATCGACTACTCATGTAATGTGGATGAGGGAATTGTAATCCCATGGAGGTATAGCCATGATAGCCAAAATTAATGGCCTGCCCAGCAATTTTTATACATGACCCAAATCATGACCCTAATCATGACCCCACGTTAATTTATTATTTAACTCAGGAACCACAGGAAGCACCTGTTTTCAATATACTTTGTATCCCTCATTTCCTTTATTTTGGCAGTTACCTGTACACAATGAGATTGTTCACAATATAGATATTGTTGTTATTGACTGGATGATGTACATAGAGTTATTGGGTTGTTTTCTATTCTGAAATATGCAGTAGTTCAAGAGGGTATGAGAAAAATCCCCAGTTTAAGTGTTGTATTAAAATGTTCTAATGAAGACAAGCAATGATAAGTTATGGGTCTTAAAATAAACTTTTTCTACCGCAGCTTGACTCAACATGTGCTCATATATTAAATGATGGAGATAATATTTGTAATGCTTGGCTCTGGCAGTGTCTCTGAAAATGCTTTCGCTATGAAGCACAAACAAGCAGCAACACACACATGGCACATTTGAAGCATTAGACTAGCATCTGCCTTTTATAACCTCTCTTGTTATAATTAATCTCAGACCACCACTGGCATAGTGCATGATGATGCCAGTTAGGATGAGGTGTAGGGTGTATGATTCCAGGTAGGATTGGGTGTATGATGTATGATTCCAGGTAGGATTGGGTGTAGAATATATTATTCCAGGTAGGATTGGGTGTAGGATATATGATTCCAGGTAGGATTGGGTGTAGGATGTATGATTCCAGGTAGGATTTGGTGTAGAGGTATGTAGGAGTTTCCGGTTGTTCTGTTGAGCTGAGTGAGCTCTCTCTCAAATCTGTTAATTCTCGCTCGTTTCTCTCTCTCTCTCTCTGTCTCTCTCTGTCTCTCTCTGTCTCTCTCTCTCTCTCTCTCTCTCTCTCTCTCTCTCTCTCTCTCTCTCTCTCTCTCTCTCTCTCTCTCTCTCTCTCTCTCTCTCTCTCTCTCTCGCTCTTTCTCTCTCTCTCTCTTTCTCTCCTTCTCTCTCTATACTTGTCTTTGTCAGGTTGTGGCGTAGTCATACTCCTATGTACTGATTGTTCTGTGCTCTCTCTGTCCCTCCCCATCTCTCCCTTCCCATCTTTCCATCCACATCTCTCCTTCCACACCTCTCCCTCCCCATCCCTCTCTCCATAGAGCACCCAAACAGAGTGAGAGGTATTTGCAGGCCAGGACACAGAGAGCATTAGCAGTGAGCTAATGACTGAGGATTGAGCTCAGGAGCACAAGAATTTCTGGTGGATGATGTGAAAGCAGACCAGAGTGGAGTGCAGCACCCCTGACTGTGTCAACACCCTGGCCCAGATGTGCTGCATCGCTCCCAATTATTTAACAAAATCTCTCTCTATCTCTCTATCTATCTATCTCCTAGGCTCTCACAGAGAGATTAGCCCCAGTCAGAAGGCTACTGCATTGCAAGACTGTGTGTCCATGTATCCTATACTACCAAGTTAGGAATAGGGGCTAGAAGCCCAAGGTGGCACCTCCCCAGCAACAACATCTGGTGCGGAGCAGAGCGAAGCAGCGTGCTTTCCTCTGATCGCTGCTCTCTGATCCAATGATTTACGAGTCCTGGATGGGATAATTACGACCCGACTGGAACACAGCTTTTCCTAAACATATCATCCAGGCCAATTTGTAACACTCCCATCTCTTCAAAACCTTTTAAAAACAAGATGGATCACAGCTCCTCTTAGTGCTCACAATGATAACAGGGAACTGTGTGATGAGATGAAGGGAGAGCTGTCTGTCTGTCTGTCTCTCGGTCTGTCTGACCATAAGCCACATCGCTCCGTCCATCCAATCCATGGGGAGTCTCAATTAGCTCAATACCACGTTTCCTGGTTTAGATAAAACAGATGTCTTTCTATTCCCAAAATATGAATGTGGGTGTTTTACCACACCCTATATCCAACTCTACACCTAAACACACATACAGCTTAAACTACACACACACACACACACACACACACACACACACAAACACGCACGCACACACACACACACACACACACACACACACACACACACACACACACACACACACACACACACACACACACACACACACACACACACACACACACAAACATAATGTTTCTGTTTTCTAATTGTACACATAGGAAGTATGTGGTTCGCAACACCTGAGCCCGTTATATTGGTTTGAGACATCATCCAGACTCAGGGTCTGGAGAAAAAGGTGCTTGACCATAGCATGGACCATGACCGTAATCCTAGAACCATGACCAGAAACACGACCATATCTCCGGAACCATGACCCCACAGGCTCATAACCATGACCATAGCTTCAGGACTGTGACCAGGGCTGTGGTAGTATAGCATTCACAGGGGGTCTTAAGTTCACTGCCCAGATGAGCTATTCCCATGTGCATGGCGCTCTACTGGGCCTTAACCCAATACAGGCCAGTTGTGTAAAGCAATTTGGACCAGGTGAACCAGCAGAAATCTACACACACTCCTCAGAAGAGCCAGGATAAATGGAGGTGTTTCACTAATCAAATCCAATCAAAGTGTATTTGTCACGTGCGCCGAATACAACAGACCTTACAGTGAAATGCTGACTTACAATACTGCACAAAAAAAGGTATTAGGTGAACATAGGGAAGTAAAGTAATAAAAAGAAGTAAGAAGTAAGTAAGAAGTAAGAAGACAGTGAAAAAGAGGCTACATACAGTAGAGAAGCTATATACAGTAGCAAGGCTATATACAGTAGCGAGGCTATATACAGTAGAGAAGCTATATACAGTAGCGAGGCTATATACAGTAGAGAGGCTATATACAGTAGAGAGGCAATATACAGTAGAGAGGCTATATACAGTAGAGAGGCTATATACACTAGAGAGGCTATATACAGTAGAGACTCTATATACAGTAGCGATGCTATATACAGTAGTGAGGCTACATACAGACACCGGTTAGTCAGGCTGATTGAGGTAGTATGTGCATGTGGATATGGTTAAAGTGACTATGCATACATGATGAACAGAGAGTAGCAGTAGCGTAAAAGAGGGATTGGCGGGTGGTGGGTGGCGGGTGGTGGGTGGCGGATTACGGGGCACAATGCAGATAGCCCGGTTAGCCAATGTGCGGGAGCACTGGTTGGTCGGGCCAACTGAGGTAGTATATACATGAATGTATAGTTAAAGTGATTATGCATTTATGATATACAGAGAGTAGCTGCAGTGTAAAAGAGGGGTTGGGGGGGAGGCACACAATGCAAATAGTCCGGGTAACCATGTTTACCAGTTCAGGAGTCTTATGGCTTAGGGGTAAAAACTGTTGAGAAGCCTTTTTGTCCGAGACTTGGCACTACGGTACCGCTTGCCGTGCGGTAGTAGAGAGAACAGTCTATGACTAATAGTATTGATATTCTTGTTCAATATCCAAAAAAGGCCTCTACATCACTACTGTGAGACAAAGATCAAAGACCAGTAGACAATAAGCACAGTGACAAGTGTCAGCCAGCTCTGGCCTGACAGTCCCCTGGCCCTCATTTTTATTTAACTAGGCAAGTCAGTTAAGAACAAACTCTTATTTACAAGGGTGGCCTACCGGGGAACAGTTGGTTAACTGCCTTGTTCAGGGGTGGAGTGACAGATTTTTACCTTGTCATCTCGGGGATTCAATCCAGCAACCTTTCCGTTCCTGGCCCAACGCTCCAACCACTAGGCTTCCTGCCACTACCTGTTAAGCCGCGAGAGGAGACGTTCAACGGCTTGTTCTATTTGTGTCATGTCATGTAAACAGACTAGACACAGTGACAGGAGTTATGTGATTGTGGATGGATGGACGGACACTTTCCCATCCTTCCATATAAGACTCATTCCTCTGCGTTGCGGCTCCGACAACCCATAACAGAACAACACAAAGCAGATGTGAGTGAGGGTGTGCTCAATGTGGCCCGAGTGGCGCAGGGGTTCAAGCCACCGCCTCTCAGTGCAAGAGGCGTCACTACAGTCCCTGGTTTGAATCCAGGCTGTACCACATCTGGCTGGGATTGGGAGTCCCATAGGGTGGCGTACAATTGGCCCAGGGTCGTCCGGGTTTGGCAGTGGTAGGCTGTCATTGTGCTCATCCTAACACACTCTTCTCTCCACACACACCCTGGTCATCCTACCACTCTCGTCTCTCCACACACACCCTGGTCATCCTACCACTCTCGTCTCTCCACACAGACCCTGGTCATCCTACCACTCTCGTCTCTCCACACACACCCTGGTCATCCTACCACTCTCGTCTCTCCACACACACCCTGGTCATCCTAAAACTCTCATCCCTCCACACACACTCTGCTCATCCTAAGACTCTCATCCCTCCACACACACCCTACTCATCCTAAAACTCTCATCCCTCCCTGCTCATCCTAAAACTCTCATCCCTCCACACACACCCTGCTCATCCTAAAACTCTCATCCCTCCACACACACCCTGTTCATCCTAACACTGTCATCATTCCACACACACCCTACTCATCCTAAAACTCTCATCCCTCCACACACACCCTGCTCATCCTAAAACTCTCATCCCTCCACACACACCCTGCTCATCCTAAAACTGTCATCCCTCCACACACACCCTGCTCATCCTAAAACTCTCATCTTTCCACACACACCCTGCTCATCCTAAAACTCTCATCTCTACACACACACCCTGTTCATCCTAACACTGTCATCTCTACACACACACCCTGCTCATCCTAACACTGTCATCTCTACACACACACCCTGCTCATCCTAACACTGTCATCATTCCACACACACCCTGCTCATCCTAAAACTCTCATCTTTCCACACACACCCTGCTCATCCTAAAACTCTCATCTCTACACACACACCCTGTTCATCCTAACACTGTCATCTCTACACACACACCCTGCTCATCCTAAAACTCTCATCTCTACACACACACCCTGCTCATCCTAACACTGTCATCATTCCACACACACCCTGCTCATCCTAAAACTCTCATCTCTACACACACCCTGTTCATCCTAAAACTCTCATCTCTACACACACCCTGTTCATCCTAACACTGTCATCCCTCCACACACACACCCTGCTCATTCTAAAACTCTCATCTCTACACACACCCTGTTCATCCTAAAACTCTCATCTCTACACACACACCCTGCTCATCCTAAAACTCTCATCTTTCCACACACACCCTGCTCATCCTAAAACTCTCATCTTTCCACACACACCCTGCTCATTCTAAAACTCTCATCTCTACACACACACCCTGCTCATTCTAAAACTCTCATCTCTACACACACCCTGTTCATCCTAAAACTCTCATCTTTCCACACACACCCTGCTCATTCTAAAACTCTCATCTCTACACACACCCTGTTCATCCTAAAACTCTCATCTTTCCACACACACCCTGCTCATCCTAAAACTCTCATCTTTCCACACACACCCTGCTCATTCTAAAACTCTCATCTCTACACACACCCTGTTCATCCTAAAACTCTCATCTCTACAGACACACCCTGTTCATCCTAAAACTCTCATCTCTACACACCCTGCTCATCCTAAAACTCATCTCTACACACACACCCTGCTCATCCTAAAACTCTCATCCCTCCACACACACCCTGCTCATCCTAAAACTCTCATCCCTCCACACACACCCTGCTCATGAATATTATCATAGTAAAGTAAAACTGAAACTAAAACAAAAATGAATGATGAAAAAAAATGTTGTAAATTAAAATAAAGTAATTAACAACTATTATCTTTTACTCAAAAACAAACTAAAATAAAATAAAAAGCATGATTTATGTTAAATTAGATTTTTTATAAGGGGAAAAAAAGTACTGGGGTTTTTAATGGGGTTTTCAAGCTTTGTTCTAATGGGTTTTCAAGCTTTGTTCTAATGGGTTTTCAAGCTTTGTTCTAATGGGTTTTCAAGCTTTGTTCTAATGGGTTTTCAAGCTTTGTTCTAATGGGTTTTCAAGCTTTGTTCTAATGGGTTTTCAAGCTTTGTTCTAATGGGGTTTTCAAGCTTTGTTCTAATGGGTTTTCAAGCTTCTGAATCTGGCAGGTCACATTTACTGAGATTTACTTTAGAATTTAAAGGTAGACTCAGGGGCATGATATTGCCACAAGCAGCACCTCAGATATTGGGTGGGTTTTAGTGGTAAGGCTAAAGCAACCGACTGTGGACAAACATCGAAGAGTGAAGTTGAAGGAGGTGCATCTGTGACAGTCGAAATTCGGACTCTAATGTGTCTCAGATCAACACGGCAGTGTTGCCATTATTTAGAAAAGCTTTTATTTATAACGTTCAAATGAACATGGCTCCAACCTCTATATCACACTCTCACAAACTATAATCATAATATAATATGTGTACATTGCACAATGAATTTGTGAGAGAAGCCTCAAATATCACATTTATTCAAATCAAATCAAATGTTATTTGCTACAACAGAGGTAGTAGACCTGACCGTGAAATGCTCGCTTACAAGCCCTTAACCAACAATGCAAAAAGAAACACAACACATTTACATAACAATAATGAGGCTATATAAAGGGGGTTACCGGTACCGAATCAATGTGCGGGGGTACAGGTTAGTCAAGGTTATTCGTATGTATCCATGTACACATAAATCACAGCAAATACTGCATGTTGCTGTTTTAGTCAAGTCTTTGGTCAGGCAAAATAAAAAACTGATGATTGCTTGACAATAGAGCGTCCCACAATGCAGGCGATAGCTGGAGGATGAACTTGGCGAAGAGCAACTGCTGACACTTGTAGTCGACTGCAGTTTCCTTTTTAAAGCATGACCTTTAAATCACATGATTTTTTTGGGCAATGCGGTGATTTTTTTGGGCATGCGGTTGTCATGTCAGCGCAAGTCGCACAATTTTTTTGGGGGGGACCACAGAATGCGTCACACTTTCAAAGGCGGTGACGATGGACTTTGACAAAAGTGATGAGCTCAAACGCGCCCATTGAGATGCAAGTCTTTGCTCTCAGGCAGTTACACAGAGTATCTGCACATGTGCACGGGTGCGCTTCATCCTGCTACAGCGTGGTCGCTACGAGAACAAACCAGCAGAGAAGTTTAGCATCGCCCTTCAACGCTGCTGGTCATTGCGGAAATAGATACTACTGTTTACTTGGTGCATCTACGTCTACCTTTAAACCTAACCTCTAACCTCTAACCTATGACCAATTATGCATTACCGCGCCACAATGGCAAGAAGTGACATCCCCAAAAAGTCAACGATTGTAAAATATACTGTGTCTGTAAAATGTATATAGTATGTATAAACTGGAAGTAAAAGCCTAAATATTGTTGTCCATTGGTTTAGTCCAATTAGGGGAGGGGTGGTAGGGTTAGAGGGACATGGAGGGGTGGTAGGGTTAGGGGGAAGTGGAGGGGTGATAGGGTTAGGGGAAGTGGAGGGGTGATAGGGTTAGGGGGAAGTGGAGGGGTGATAGGGTTAGGGGAAGTGGAGGGGTGATATGGTTAGGGGGAAGTGGAGGGGTGGTAGGGTTAGGGGGAAATGGAGGGGTGGTAGGGTTCGGGGGAAGAGGCCTGTTGTAAGACAGGTCCTCACCAGACATCACCGGATACAACATCGCCTATGGGCACAAACCCACTGTTGCTGGGCCAGAAAGGATTGGCAAAAAGTGCACTTCACTGATGAGTTTTGTCTCACTAGGGGTGATGGTCGTATTCACGTTTATCGTTGAAGAAATGAGCTTTACACAGAGGCCTGTACTCTGGAGTGGGATCGACGGACACCGGGGCCTCCCACTCCTCTTTCTATTCAACAGTGCAACAGTTTGCATTCAACAGTTTTTATTTTCCCTATTTTCGACCTTGATATATTGCAAACGTTTTCCCTCCTCTTCATTGTGTGTGTGTGTATGTGTGTGTGCATGCGAATTAGCACAGACCATGTAAGGCCCATGCACGTACCTCCACCATCACTCTCTCTTCACTAACTCAACTCCTGCCAATGTGATCCAGCTGGCCATACAGCATTACCCCTGGGACTGGAAAATATAAGCAGTGAGGACTGTAGAACACACACACACACACACACACACACACACACACACACACACACACACACACACACACACACACACACACACACACACACACACACACACACACACACACACACACACACACACACACACACACACACACACACACACACACCTGGGACTGCAGATTATAAGCAGTGAGGAGTGCTAGTTGGCTCAGAACCCTGCCTAGTGTCCAACAGCCTTCCTAAACCCCTTCCCCCCTCTGTTTCTGTCGTTCTCTTTATTTGTGGAAAAAGCCATAAACATTTGTATATGATTTGTGGAAAGCGGCTGGCTGGGGGAGTGTGTGTGTGTGTGTGTGTGTGTGTGTGTGTGTGTGTGTGTGTGTGTGTGTGTGTGTGTGTGTGTGTGTGTGTGTGTGTGTGTGTGTGTGTGTGTGTGTGTGTGTGTGTGTGTGTGTGTGTGTGTGTGTGTGTGAGTACATGCATGTCCAGCTTTTTGAATGTACATATTGTTCATGTTTATCAGCCTCTTATAAAGCCAGTGTAGAAGATGTGAGGAGGTATATTGAGCTACTTTGGACGTGTGGTTGGTTGGTGTGGTATTTGGAATATGGTGGGAATAGTACTGGTCTGGTTTGGTGGCCAAAGTAGCTCAATAGAGGTTAGGTTACTCTGATAGCTATGTTTGAGACTGATGGTTGTCTAAGGTTAGTTCATGGAGAAGATGTATTGGAAGAAGACAGGTCTTGTTTGTGTTGTTCTCTTGATGAGCGCAGCACTCTGGTGTTGTGCTGAAGCAGATCTCGATAGAGTGGAGACTGGGTCAACTGCAGGGCACTACTTGCGTCATCTTGTGGGGTAAATAGTTCTGTTTTTGGCAACGGAGAGACATCACTGCGTTCCTGAAAATCTGTAGAAAACTCAAACATGGTTGGCTAAAAGTAGGGTGTTAAGTGTGTATTTCTGTGTATGTGTGTGTGTGTGTGTGTGTGTGCGTGTGCGTGTGTGTGTGTGTGTTCCTGTCCTGTCTATCTACCATAATCCTTGTGGAGGGAAAGGAGGAGGCGAGAAGGGGGAGGGAGAAGGGGAAGAGACCAGTGTGCTGCTGAATGAGGGACGAGCTCTTCTGTCGCTCCCCATGATTGAGCAGATCTACGTTCACACTGTAAGGCTGAGTGCACACTCACACACCTAGCTAAACGTTCAAGTCCTGCCCCATACGAACACTATGAAGACATGGACTAGTGTCTTCTACACTGAGTGAAATAAACATTAGGAACACCTGCTCTTTGCATGACATAAACTGATCAGGTGAAAGCTGTGATTCCTTGTTCAGTGGTGTATGTAAAGTACTTAAGTAAAAATACTTTGTTGTACTACTTAAGTCATTTTTTGGCGGGGTATTTGAACTTTGGTTGACTATTTATATTTTCTGACCACTTTAACGTTACTACATTCCTAAAGAGAATGATGTATTTTTTACTCCGTACATTTAGCCTGAAGTACTCGTTACATTGTGGCAGGACTAATAGTCCAATTCACACACTTATCAAGAGAACATCCCTGGTCATCCCTACTACCTCTGCTCTGGCTGACTCACTAAACGCTCACGCTTCGTTTGTAAATGATGTCTGAGTGTTGGAGTGTGACCCTGGCTATAGGTAAATGATGTCTGAGTGTTGGAGTGTGACCCTGGCTATAGGTAAATGATGTCCGAGTGTTGGAGTGTGACCCTGGCTATAGGTAAATGATGTCTGAGTGTTGGAGTGTGACCCTGGCTATAGGTAAATGATGTCTGAGTGTTGGAGTGTGACCCTGGCTATAGGTAAATGATGTCTGAGTGTTGGAGTGCGCCCCTGGCTATAGGTAAATGATGTCTGAGTGTTGGAGTGCGCCCCTGGCTATAGGTAAATGATGTCTGAGTGTTGGAGTGTGACCCTGGCTATAGGTAAATGATGTCTGAGTGTTGGAGTGCGCCCCTGGCTATAGGTAAATGATGTCTGAGTGTTGGAGTGTGACCCTGGCTATAGGTAAATGATGTCTGAGTGTTGGAGTGTGACCCTGGCTATAGGTAAATGATGTCTGAGTGTTGGAGTGTGACCCTGGCTATAGGTAAATGATGTCTGAGTGTTGGAGTGTGACCCTGGCTATAGGTAAATGATGTCTGAGTGTTGGAGTGCGCCCCTGGCTATAGGTAAATGATGTCTGAGTGTTGGAGTGCGCCCCTGGCTATAGGTAAATGATGTCTGAGTGTTGGAGTGCGCCCCTGGCTATAGGTAAATGATGTCTGAGTGTTGGAGTGCGCCCCTGGCTATAGGTAAATGATGTCTGAGTGTTGGAGTGTGACCCTGGCTATAGGTAAATGATGTCTGAGTGTTGGAGTGTGACCCTGGCTATAGGTAAATGATGTCTGAGTGTTGGAGTGCGCCCCTGGCTATAGGTAAATGATGTCTGAGTGTTGGAGTGCGCCCCTGGCTATAGGTAAATGATGTCTGAGTGTTGGAGTGTGACCCTGGCTATAGGTAAATGATGTCTGAGTGTTGGAGTGTGACCCTGGCTATAGGTAAATGATGTCTGAGTGTTGGAGTGCGCCCCTGGCTATAGGTAAATGATGTCTGAGTGTTGGAGTGTGACCCTGGCTATAGGTAAATGATGTCTGAGTGTTGGAGTGTGACCCTGGCTATAGGTAAATGATGTCTGAGTGTTGGAGTGTGACCCTGGCTATAGGTAAATGATGTCTGAGTGTTGGAGTGTGACCCTGGCTATAGGTAAATGATGTCTGAGTGTTGGAGTGTGACCCTGGCTATAGGTAAATGATGTCTGAGTGTTGGAGTGTGACCCTGGCTATAGGTAAATGATGTCTGAGTGTTGGAGTGCGCCCCTGGCTATAGGTAAATGATGTCTGAGTGTTGGAGTGTGACCCTGGCTATAGGTAAATGATGTCTGAGTGTTGGAGTGCGCCCCTGGCTATAGGTAAATGATGTCTGAGTGTTGGAGTGTGACCCTGGCTATAGGTAAATGATGTCTGAGTGTTGGAGTGTGACCCTGGCTATAGGTAAATGATGTCTGAGTGTTGGAGTGCGCCCCTGGCTATAGGTAAATGATGTCTGAGTGTTGGAGTGCGCCCCTGGCTATAGGTAAATGATGTCTGAGTGTTGGAGTGTGACCCTGGCTATAGGTAAATGATGTCTGAGTGTTGGAGTGTGACCCTGGCTATAGGTAAATGATGTCTGAGTGTTGGAGTGCGCCCCTGGCTATAGGTAAATGATGTCTGAGTGTTGGAGTGTGACCCTGGCTATAGGTAAATGATGTCTGAGTGTTGGAGTGTGACCCTGGCTATAGGTAAATGATGTCTGAGTGTTGGAGTGTGACCCTGGCTATAGGTAAATGATGTCTGAGTGTTGGAGTGTGACCCTGGCTATAGGTAAATGATGTCTGAGTGTTGGAGTGTGACCCTGGCTATAGGTAAATGATGTCTGAGTGTTGGAGTGTGACCCTGGCTATAGGTAAATGATGTCTGAGTGTTGGAGTGCGCCCCTGGCTATAGGTAAATGATGTCTGAGTGTTGGAGTGTGACCCTGGCTATAGGTAAATGATGTCTGAGTGTTGGAGTGCGCCCCTGGCTATAGGTAAATGATGTCTGAGTGTTGGAGTGTGACCCTGGCTATAGGTAAATGATGTCTGAGTGTTGGAGTGTGACCCTGGCTATAGGTAAATGATGTCTGAGTGTTGGAGTGTGACCCTGGCTATAGGTAAATGATGTCTGAGTGTTGGAGTGTGACCCTGGCTATAGGTAAATGATGTCTGAGTGTTGGAGTGTGACCCTGGCTATAGGTAAATGATGTCTGAGTGTTGGAGTGTGACCCTGGCTATAGGTAAATGATGTCTGAGTGTTGGAGTGTGACCCTGGCTATAGGTAAATGATGTCTGAGTGTTGGAGTGCGCCCCTGGCTATAGGTAAATGATGTCTGAGTGTTGGAGTGTGACCCTGGCTATAGGTAAATGATGTCTGAGTGTTGGAGTGCGCCCCTGGCTATAGGTAAATGATGTCTGAGTGTTGGAGTGTGACCCTGGCTATAGGTAAATGATGTCTGAGTGTTGGAGTGTGACCCTGGCTATAGGTAAATGATGTCTGAGTGTTGGAGTGCGCCCCTGGCTATAGGTAAATGATGTCTGAGTGTTGGAGTGCGCCCCTGGCTATAGGTAAATGATGTCTGAGTGTTGGAGTGTGACCCTGGCTATAGGTAAATGATGTCTGAGTGTTGGAGTGCGCCCCTGGCTATAGGTAAATGATGTCTGAGTGTTGGAGTGCGCCCCTGGCTATAGGTAAATGATGTCTGAGTGTTGGAGTGTGACCCTGGCTATAGGTAAATGATGTCTGAGTGTTGGAGTGTGACCCTGGCTATAGGTAAATGATGTCTGAGTGTTGGAGTGCGCCCCTGGCTATAGGTAAATGATGTCTGAGTGTTGGAGTGCGCCCCTGGCTATAGGTAAATGATGTCTGAGTGTTGGAGTGTGACCCTGGCTATAGGTAAATGATGTCTGAGTGTTGGAGTGCGCCCCTGGCTATAGGTAAATGATGTCTGAGTGTTGGAGTGTGACCCTGGCTATAGGTAAATGATGTCTGAGTGTTGGAGTGCGCCCCTGGCTATAGGTAAATGATGTCTGAGTGTTGGAGTGTGACCCTGGCTATAGGTAAATGATGTCTGAGTGTTGGAGTGTGACCCTGGCTATAGGTAAATGATGTCTGAGTGTTGGAGTGCGCCCCTGGCTATAGGTAAATGATGTCTGAGTGTTGGAGTGCGCCCCTGGCTATAGGTAAATGATGTCTGAGTGTTGGAGTGTGACCCTGGCTATAGGTAAATGATGTCTGAGTGTTGGAGTGCGCCCCTGGCTATAGGTAAATGATGTCTGAGTGTTGGAGTGCGCCCCTGGCTATAGGTAAATGATGTCTGAGTGTTGGAGTGCGCCCCTGGCTATAGGTAAATGATGTCTGAGTGTTGGAGTGCGCCCCTGGCTATAGGTAAATGATGTCTGAGTGTTGGAGTGTGACCCTGGCTATAGGTAAATGATGTCTGAGTGTTGGAGTGTGACCCTGGCTATAGGTAAATGATGTCTGAGTGTTGGAGTGTGACCCTGGCTATAGGTAAATGATGTCTGAGTGTTGGAGTGTGACCCTGGCTATAGGTAAATGATGTCTGAGTGTTGGAGTGCGCCCCTGGCTATAGGTAAATGATGTCTGAGTGTTGGAGTGTGACCCTGGCTATAGGTAAATGATGTCTGAGTGTTGGAGTGTGACCCTGGCTATAGGTAAATGATGTCTGAGTGTTGGAGTGCGCCCCTGGCTATAGGTAAATGATGTCTGAGTGTTGGAGTGTGACCCTGGCTATAGGTAAATGATGTCTGAGTGTTGGAGTGTGACCCTGGCTATAGGTAAATGATGTCTGAGTGTTGGAGTGTGACCCTGGCTATAGGTAAATGATGTCTGAGTGTTGGAGTGTGACCCTGGCTATAGGTAAATGATGTCTGAGTGTTGGAGTGTGACCCTGGCTATAGGTAAATGATGTCTGAGTGTTGGAGTGTGACCCTGGCTATAGGTAAATGATGTCTGAGTGTTGGAGTGCGCCCCTGGCTATAGGTAAATGATGTCTGAGTGTTGGAGTGTGACCCTGGCTATAGGTAAATGATGTCTGAGTGTTGGAGTGCGCCCCTGGCTATAGGTAAATGATGTCTGAGTGTTGGAGTGTGACCCTGGCTATAGGTAAATGATGTCTGAGTGTTGGAGTGTGACCCTGGCTATAGGTAAATGATGTCTGAGTGTTGGAGTGTGACCCTGGCTATAGGTAAATGATGTCTGAGTGTTGGAGTGTGACCCTGGCTATAGGTAAATGATGTCTGAGTGTTGGAGTGTGACCCTGGCTATAGGTAAATGATGTCTGAGTGTTGGAGTGTGACCCTGGCTATAGGTAAATGATGTCTGAGTGTTGGAGTGCGCCCCTGGCTATAGGTAAATGATGTCTGAGTGTTGGAGTGCGCCCCTGGCTATAGGTAAATGATGTCTGAGTGTTGGAGTGCGCCCCTGGCTATAGGTAAATGATGTCTGAGTGTTGGAGTGTGACCCTGGCTATAGGTAAATGATGTCTGAGTGTTGGAGTGCGCCCCTGGCTATAGGTAAATGATGTCTGAGTGTTGGAGTGCGCCCCTGGCTATAGGTAAATGATGTCTGAGTGTTGGAGTGCGCCCCTGGCTATAGGTAAATGATGTCTGAGTGTTGGAGTGTGACCCTGGCTATAGGTAAATGATGTCTGAGTGTTGGAGTGCGCCCCTGGCTATAGGTAAATGATGTCTGAGTGTTGGAGTGTGACCCTGGCTATAGGTAAATGATGTCTGAGTGTTGGAGTGCGCCCCTGGCTATAGGTAAATGATGTCTGAGTGTTGGAGTGTGACCCTGGCTATAGGTAAATGATGTCTGAGTGTTGGAGTGTGACCCTGGCTATAGGTAAATGATGTCTGAGTGTTGGAGTGCGCCCCTGGCTATAGGTAAATGATGTCTGAGTGTTGGAGTGCGCCCCTGGCTATAGGTAAATGATGTCTGAGTGTTGGAGTGTGACCCTGGCTATAGGTAAATGATGTCTGAGTGTTGGAGTGCGCCCCTGGCTATAGGTAAATGATGTCTGAGTGTTGGAGTGCGCCCCTGGCTATAGGTAAATGATGTCTGAGTGTTGGAGTGCGCCCCTGGCTATAGGTAAATGATGTCTGAGTGTTGGAGTGCGCCCCTGGCTATAGGTAAATGATGTCTGAGTGTTGGAGTGTGACCCTGGCTATAGGTAAATGATGTCTGAGTGTTGGAGTGTGACCCTGGCTATAGGTAAATGATGTCTGAGTGTTGGAGTGTGACCCTGGCTATAGGTAAATGATGTCTGAGTGTTGGAGTGTGACCCTGGCTATAGGTAAATGATGTCTGAGTGTTGGAGTGCGCCCCTGGCTATAGGTAAATGATGTCTGAGTGTTGGAGTGTGACCCTGGCTATAGGTAAATGATGTCTGAGTGTTGGAGTGTGACCCTGGCTATAGGTAAATGATGTCTGAGTGTTGGAGTGCGCCCCTGGCTATAGGTAAATGATGTCTGAGTGTTGGAGTGTGACCCTGGCTATAGGTAAATGATGTCTGAGTGTTGGAGTGTGACCCTGGCTATAGGTAAATGATGTCTGAGTGTTGGAGTGTGACCCTGGCTATAGGTAAATGATGTCTGAGTGTTGGAGTGTGACCCTGGCTATAGGTAAATGATGTCTGAGTGTTGGAGTGTGACCCTGGCTATAGGTAAATGATGTCTGAGTGTTGGAGTGTGACCCTGGCTATAGGTAAATGATGTCTGAGTGTTGGAGTGCGCCCCTGGCTATAGGTAAATGATGTCTGAGTGTTGGAGTGTGACCCTGGCTATAGGTAAATGATGTCTGAGTGTTGGAGTGCGCCCCTGGCTATAGGTAAATGATGTCTGAGTGTTGGAGTGTGACCCTGGCTATAGGTAAATGATGTCTGAGTGTTGGAGTGTGACCCTGGCTATAGGTAAATGATGTCTGAGTGTTGGAGTGTGACCCTGGCTATAGGTAAATGATGTCTGAGTGTTGGAGTGTGACCCTGGCTATAGGTAAATGATGTCTGAGTGTTGGAGTGTGACCCTGGCTATAGGTAAATGATGTCTGAGTGTTGGAGTGTGACCCTGGCTATAGGTAAATGATGTCTGAGTGTTGGAGTGCGCCCCTGGCTATAGGTAAATGATGTCTGAGTGTTGGAGTGCGCCCCTGGCTATAGGTAAATGATGTCTGAGTGTTGGAGTGCGCCCCTGGCTATAGGTAAATGATGTCTGAGTGTTGGAGTGTGACCCTGGCTATAGGTAAATGATGTCTGAGTGTTGGAGTGCGCCCCTGGCTATAGGTAAATGATGTCTGAGTGTTGGAGTGCGCCCCTGGCTATAGGTAAATGATGTCTGAGTGTTGGAGTGCGCCCCTGGCTATAGGTAAATGATGTCTGAGTGTTGGAGTGCGCCCCTGGCTATAGGTAAATGATGTCTGAGTGTTGGAGTGCGCCCCTGGCTATAGGTAAATGATGTCTGAGTGTTGGAGTGCGCCCCTGGCTATAGGTAAATGATGTCTGAGTGTTGGAGTGCGCCCCTGGCTATAGGTAAATGATGTCTGAGTGTTGGAGTGTGACCCTGGCTATAGGTAAATGATGTCTGAGTGTTGGAGTGCGCCCCTGGCTATAGGTAAATGATGTCTGAGTGTTGGAGTGCGCCCCTGGCTATAGGTAAATGATGTCTGAGTGTTGGAGTGTGACCCTGGCTATAGGTAAATGATGTCTGAGTGTTGGAGTGCGCCCCTGGCTATAGGTAAATGATGTCTGAGTGTTGGAGTGCGCCCCTGGCTATAGGTAAATGATGTCTGAGTGTTGGAGTGCGCCCCTGGCTATAGGTAAATGATGTCTGAGTGTTGGAGTGCGCCCCTGGCTATAGGTAAATGATGTCTGAGTGTTGGAGTGTGACCCTGGCTATAGGTAAATGATGTCTGAGTGTTGGAGTGCGCCCCTGGCTATAGGTAAATGATGTCTGAGTGTTGGAGTGCGCCCCTGGCTATAGGTAAATGATGTCTGAGTGTTGGAGTGCGCCCCTGGCTATAGGTAAATGATGTCTGAGTGTTGGAGTGCGCCCCTGGCTATAGGTAAATGATGTCTGAGTGTTGGAGTGCGCCCCTGGCTATAGGTAAATGATGTCTGAGTGTTGGAGTGCGCCCCTGGCTATAGGTAAATGATGTCTGAGTGTTGGAGTGCGCCCCTGGCTATAGGTAAATGATGTCTGAGTGTTGGAGTGTGACCCTGGCTATAGGTAAATGATGTCTGAGTGTTGGAGTGTGACCCTGGCTATAGGTAAATGATGTCTGAGTGTTGGAGTGCGCCCCTGGCTATAGGTAAATGATGTCTGAGTGTTGGAGTGTGACCCTGGCTATAGGTAAATGATGTCTGAGTGTTGGAGTGCGCCCCTGGCTATAGGTAAATGATGTCTGAGTGTTGGAGTGCGCCCCTGGCTATAGGTAAATGATGTCTGAGTGTTGGAGTGCGCCCCTGGCTATAGGTAAATGATGTCTGTTCTGGCTATAGGTAAATGATGTCTGAGTTTTGGAGTGCGCCCCTGGCTATAGGTAAATGATGTCTGAGTGTTGGAGTGCGCCCCTGGCTATAGGTAAATGATGTCTGAGTGTTGGAGTGCGCCCCTGGCTATAGGTAAATGATGTCTGAGTGTTGGAGTGCGCCCCTGGCTATAGGTAAATGATGTCTGAGTGTTGGAGTGCGCCCCTATAGGTAAATGGCTATAGGTAAATGATGTCTGAGTGTTGGAGTGCGCCCCTGGCTATAGGTAAATGATGTCTGAGTGTTGGAGTGCGCCCCTGGCTATAGGTAAATGATGTCTGAGTGTTGGAGTGCGCCCCTGGCTATAGGTAAATGATGTCTGAGTGTTGGAGTGTGACCCTGGCTATAGGTAAATGATGTCTGAGTGTTGGAGTGCGCCCCTGGCTATAGGTAAATGATGTCTGAGTGTTGGAGTGTGACCCTGGCTATAGGTAAATGATGTCTGAGTGTTGGAGTGCGCCCCTGGCTATAGGTAAATGATGTCTGAGTGTTGGAGTGCGCCCCTGGCTATAGGTAAATGATGTCTGAGTGTTGGAGTGTGACCCTGGCTATAGGTAAATGATGTCTGAGTGTTGGAGTGCGCCCCTGGCTATAGGTAAATGATGTCTGAGTGTTGGAGTGCGCCCCTGGCTATAGGTAAATGATGTCTGAGTGTTGGAGTGCGCCCCTGGCTATAGGTAAATGATGTCTGAGTGTTGGAGTGCGCCCCTGGCTATAGGTAAATGATGTCTGAGTGTTGGAGTGCGCCCCTGGCTATAGGTAAATGATGTCTGAGTGTTGGAGTGTGACCCTGGCTATAGGTAAATGATGTCTGAGTGTTGGAGTGTGACCCTGGCTATAGGTAAATGATGTCTGAGTGTTGGAGTGTGACCCTGGCTATAGGTAAATGATGTCTGAGTGTTGGAGTGCGACCCTGGCTATAGGTAAATGATGTCTGAGTGTTGGAGTGCGCCCCTGGCTATAGGTAAATGATGTCTGAGTGTTGGAGTGCGCCCCTGGCTATAGGTAAATGATGTCTGAGTGTTGGAGTGCGCCCCTGGCTATAGGTAAATGATGTCTGAGTGTTGGAGTGCGCCCCTGGCTATAGGTAAATGATGTCTGAGTGTTGGAGTGCGCCCCTGGCTATAGGTAAATGATGTCTGAGTGTTGGAGTGCGCCCCTGGCTATAGGTAAATGATGTCTGAGTGTTGGAGTGCGCCCCTGGCTATAGGTAAATGATGTCTGAGTGTTGGAGTGCGCCCCTGGCTATAGGTAAATGATGTCTGAGTGTTGGAGTGCGCCCCTGGCTATAGGTAAATGATGTCTGAGTGTTGGAGTGCGCCCCTGGCTATAGGTAAATGATGATGTCTGAGTGTTGAGTGCGCCCCTGGCTATAGGTAAATGATGTCTGAGTGTTGGAGTGCGCCCCTGGCTATAGGTAAATGATGTCTGAGTGTTGGAGTGTGACCCTGGCTATAGGTAAATGATGTCTGAGTGTTGGAGTGCGCCCCTGGCTATAGGTAAATGATGTCTGAGTGTTGGAGTGCGCCCCTGGCTATAGGTAAATGATGTCTGAGTGTTGGAGTGCGCCCCTGGCTATAGGTAAATGATGTCTGAGTGTTGGAGTGCGCCCCTGGCTATAGGTAAATGATGTCTGAGTGTTGGAGTGCACCCCTGGCTATAGGTAAATGATGTCTGAGTGTTGGAGTGCGCCCCTGGCTATAGGTAAATGATGTCTGAGTGTTGGAGTGCGCCCCTGGCTATAGGTAAATGATGTCTGAGTGTTGGAGTGTGACCCTGGCTATAGGTAAATGATGTCTGAGTGTTGGAGTGCGCCCTGGCTATAGGTAAATGATGTCTGAGTGTTGGAGTGCGCCCCTGGCTATAGGTAAATGATGTCTGAGTGTTGGAGTGTGACCCTGGCTATAGGTAAATGATGTCTGAGTGTTGGAGTGTGACCCTGGCTATAGGTAAATGATGTCTGAGTGTTGGAGTGCGCCCCTGGCTATAGGTAAATGATGTCTGAGTGTTGGAGTGCGCCCCTGGCTATAGGTAAATGATGTCTGAGTGTTGGAGTGCGCCCCTGGCTATAGGTAAATGATGTCTGAGTGTTGGAGTGTGACCCTGGCTATAGGTAAATGATGTCTGAGTGTTGGAGTGTGACCCTGGCTATAGGTAAATGATGTCTGAGTGTTGGAGTGCGCCCCTGGCTATAGGTAAATGATGTCTGAGTGTTGGAGTGCGCCCCTGGCTATAGGTAAATGATGTCTGAGTGTTGGAGTGCGCCCCTGGCTATAGGTAAATGATGTCTGAGTGTTGGAGTGCGCCCCTGGCTATAGGTAAATGATGTCTGAGTGTTGGAGTGCGCCCCTGGCTATAGGTAAATGATGTCTGAGTGTTGGAGTGCGCCCCTGGCTATAGGTAAATGATGTCTGAGTGTTGGAGTGCGCCCCTGGCTATAGGTAAATGATGTCTGAGTGTTGGAGTGTGACCCTGGCTATAGGTAAATGATGTCTGAGTGTTGGAGTGTGACCCTGGCTATAGGTAAATGATGTCTGAGTGTTGGAGTGCGCCCCTGGCTATAGGTAAATGATGTCTGAGTGTTGGAGTGTGACCCTGGCTATAGGTAAATGATGTCTGAGTGTTGGAGTGCGCCCCTGGCTATAGGTAAATGATGTCTGAGTGTTGGAGTGCGCCCCTGGCTATAGGTAAATGATGTCTGAGTGTTGGAGTGCGCCCCTGGCTATAGGTAAATGATGTCTGAGTGTTGGAGTGTGACCCTGGCTATAGGTAAATGATGTCTGAGTGTTGGAGTGCGCCCCTGGCTATAGGTAAATGATGTCTGAGTGTTGGAGTGCGCCCCTGGCTATAGGTAAATGATGTCTGAGTGTTGGAGTGCGCCCCTGGCTATAGGTAAATGATGTCTGAGTGTTGGAGTGCGCCCTGGCTATAGGTAAATGATGTCTGAGTGTTGGAGTGCGCCCCTGGCTATAGGTAAATGATGTCTGAGTGTTGGAGTGTGACCCTGGCTATAGGTAAATGATGTCTGAGTGTTGGAGTGCGCCCCTGGCTATAGGTAAATGATGTCTGAGTGTTGGAGTGCGCCCCTGGCTATAGGTAAATGATGTCTGAGTGTTGGAGTGCGCCCCTGGCTATAGGTAAATGATGTCTGAGTGTTGGAGTGCGCCCCTGGCTATAGGTAAATGATGTCTGAGTGTTGGAGTGTGACCCTGGCTATAGGTAAATGATGTCTGAGTGTTGGAGTGCGCCCCTGGCTATAGGTAAATGATGTCTGAGTGTTGGAGTGCGCCCCTGGCTATAGGTAAATGATGTCTGAGTGTTGGAGTGCGCCCCTGGCTATAGGTAAATGATGTCTGAGTGTTGGAGTGCGCCCCTGGCTATAGGTAAATGATGTCTGAGTGTTGGAGTGCGCCCCTGGCTATAGGTAAATGATGTCTGAGTGTTGGAGTGTGACCCTGGCTATAGGTAAATGATGTCTGAGTGTTGGAGTGCGCCCCTGGCTATAGGTAAATGATGTCTGAGTGTTGGAGTGCGCCCCTGGCTATAGGTAAATGATGTCTGAGTGTTGGAGTGCGCCCCTGGCTATAGGTAAATGATGTCTGAGTGTTGGAGTGCGCCCCTGGCTATAGGTAAATGATGTCTGAGTGTTGGAGTGTGACCCTGGCTATAGGTAAATGATGTCTGAGTGTTGGAGTGCGCCCCTGGCTATAGGTAAATGATGTCTGAGTGTTGGAGTGCGCCCCTGGCTATAGGTAAATGATGTCTGAGTGTTGGAGTGTGACCCTGGCTATAGGTAAATGATGTCTGAGTGTTGGAGTGTGACCCTGGCTATAGGTAAATGATGTCTGAGTGTTGGAGTGCGCCCCTGGCTATAGGTAAATGATGTCTGAGTGTTGGAGTGCGCCCCTGGCTATAGGTAAATGATGTCTGAGTGTTGGAGTGCGCCCCTGGCTATAGGTAAATGATGTCTGAGTGTTGGAGTGCGCCCCTGGCTATAGGTAAATGATGTCTGAGTGTTGGAGTGCGCCCCTGGCTATAGGTAAATGATGTCTGAGTGTTGGAGTGTGACCCTGGCTATAGGTAAATGATGTCTGAGTGTTGGAGTGCGCCCCTGGCTATAGGTAAATGATGTCTGAGTGTTGGAGTGCGCCCCTGGCTATAGGTAAATGATGTCTGAGTGTTGGAGTGCGCCCCTGGCTATAGGTAAATGATGTCTGAGTGTTGGAGTGCGCCCCTGGCTATAGGTAAATGATGTCTGAGTGTTGGAGTGCGCCCCTGGCTATAGGTAAATGATGTCTGAGTGTTGGAGTGCGCCCCTGGCTATAGGTAAATGATGTCTGAGTGTTGGAGTGCGCCCCTGGCTATAGGTAAATGATGTCTGAGTGTTGGAGTGCGCCCCTGGCTATAGGTAAATGATGTCTGAGTGTTGGAGTGCGCCCCTGGCTATAGGTAAATGATGTCTGAGTGTTGGAGTGCGCCCCTGGCTATAGGTAAATGATGTCTGAGTGTTGGAGTGTGACCCTGGCTATAGGTAAATGATGTCTGAGTGTTGGAGTGCGCCCCTGGCTATAGGTAAATGATGTCTGAGTGTTGGAGTGCGCCCCTGGCTATAGGTAAATGATGTCTGAGTGTTGGAGTGTGACCCTGGCTATAGGTAAATGATGTCTGAGTGTTGGAGTGCGCCCCTGGCTATAGGTAAATGATGTCTGAGTGTTGGAGTGCGCCCCTGGCTATAGGTAAATGATGTCTGAGTGTTGGAGTGCGCCCCTGGCTATAGGTAAATGATGTCTGAGTGTTGGAGTGCGCCCCTGGCTATAGGTAAATGATGTCTGAGTGTTGGAGTGCGCCCCTGGCTATCCATACATTTTTTTTTTTAACAAGAAAATGGTGCCATATTGTTTGCTTAATACTTTTACTACTGATACTTAAGTGTATTTTAGCAATTGCATTTACATTTGATACTTAAGTACATTTCAAATCAAATACTTTTAGACTTCAACTCAAGTAGTATGTCGCTGGGTGACTTTCACTTTTACTTGAGTGATTTTTCTATTGAAGTATTTGTACTTTTACTCATGCGTAAGAATTGGGGTATTTCTCTCCCCCGCCGAGGTCCTTTTTCTGATGTCACCTGCTAAATCCACTTCAGTCAGTGTAGCGGAAGGGGAGGAGACCGGATAAAGAAGGATTATATCAAACCAAGACAACCATGTGGAGGAGTCTCACATTTGGAATGGTTTTAAGTTGGGGCGTGCGTTCCAAAGCGGTTATAGTAAAGGGTTAAGGTTTTGGACAGAGGGTTAAAACATGAAACATTAGAAATGATAGACTGGGGATTGAACACGCCACCCTCGGAGCCAACATGGTGGACTAAAAGAGTTACCTGGACCCATATTGATTTTCACACTGGATCTTGAGCGACCTGGCTGCTCACTGAACCAGTGAGATGAGGTCATTTTTCTGTTGTACGGGAGAGAAGAACGCTGTGGGAAAAGTTTACCAAATCAAATCTACGTGAAGCTACCGCTTCTAGGAAATACATTTCCCACAGGGAACAAACTGGTTTAATCAACTTGTGTCAATGTCCTTTGTCAACGTATTGTGACGTGGGATCTACAGGGAATATACATTGAAAAAGTCGTCAACGGATGTTTTGAGGGTGAAATTTCAACCACAGGATAATGTCATCATGGTAACCAAATTTCGACATAGACCAACCTTATATAAAATATGTTGAATTTGTACCTTTAAAAAAAGGTCAGATCTTCAACCTTATATCCACTATCAGAAATAAAACATCTATGCTGTGCAGCACCTCCTTTGGTCTCCCATCCCGTGTTTTAACCAATCCCAGCCCTGCTCAGCTACGATCATGTATTTGCCACTGACTATTACCAATGTGCTATCAGGAGAAACTGCTGAGAGATCTCGACTTAAACGGGAAATAGATTCACGGTTGCTATAGAAGTCATTCAAAGAGAAAGTTTAACAGCGCAAATGAAATGGGAACATCATCATTAACGATGCTACTTAGGCCTACATAGCATGTTCAAAGTCATCTAGAGCTATTGTTTCAAATCAATCCAGAACTCAACTGCAAATAGACAATACAATAGGTCTAGGTTTTCAAGCTCTGGTCGATTAAAAATGATATTTTATGATATTTTATTTTGTTCGGTTGTCAACGCAACCAAATATCAACATTTGAAGGAGATGTGCGTGGATAGTTCCGTCTCTCCCGCTGACTAAGTCCAGCTCTAATTCCAGTTTGCCTACAAATGAATAACTAATATGTTGGATTCAAGACTCTCATCTCAATTAATACATCTACGTGAAAGAATAGGACTAAAATCAAACCAAACAATAGTTCAATTGCATTTAAAGATTTGATTTGATTTAGTCCCATTCTTCAACATAGATCTTCAAGATAGCATCATGCGTAGGTCGTCACGGATCAGCGGAGTCTCGGTGTAATCTCAGCTGCAATCCAGGTCATTTGGTTGCGCTATTTAGATGAAGCACATGAATCTGTTTTCATAAATAAACAACATATCTGACATTTTATTCCCCGTTTGAACTTTGCTGCGCTTTTAAATGGTTGAAAGTGCAGTGATAGACATTTGGGTGGCAACTAAACCAGAAAGCTGTCATTGTTTTTTCAAAAGGAATTTGGTTGTGATTGTAAGATGGTTGAAAGCATGGTGATAACGCATTCGGTTTTCAACTAACTTTTGGCTGCCTTTTTGAGTGGGTGAATATAGGTTGTAATCTCATTGATCAATGTCTCAACCAAATATTACTCAAATATCCAAGTTGAAATGACGTTGTGTGCCCAATGGGTTTCCTCTCCACTACCTTGTCAATGAGCACTTGTACAGCAGGGATCACAAATATCTACAATTGCAACAGCATATGCTGCCAACTACTGTTGACTGTGTGCCACTGCAATACAATACTCATACTTTCAGTATATGTGATGCTCAGATATTAAACGCTTTGATATGGGGTCAGCACAGAGTTGAGATGGAGTGATGTCCGAGATAACAGTCTCTGCCAGGTTTAGGTTAGTAGGTGAGGACTGTCAGTGGTCCAGGTGGACTTTGTCTCTGTGTCAGCGAGGGTCCACCACATCTCGCCTGTCTCTGGCTCCGGTACCCATAGCGCTGTTCTGCGTTAGGATTGAGGTCAAAGGTTAATGGAACGGAGTGGCGCCGGGCAGTCATCCCCCAGGATCCTCGGTGGATTTGGTAAACAATGAATCTGTCACAGGAGATTAAGAGAGGGAGAGATATATATATATATATATATATATATATGAGAGAGAGAGAGAGAGAGAGAGAGAGAGAGAGAGAGAGAGAGAGAGAGAGAGAGAGAGAGAGAGAGAGAGAGAGAGAGAGAGAGAGAGAGAGAGAGAGAGAGACTCTGTATGGGGGTTAATGGCTCCCAACTCAGCCGTGAAAGTGCTTGTCCACTACTCTCCACTCGCCATCGCCTATCAACCCCACAAGGTAAGCCCCTCTGGCTTAGGGGGATAGGGAAGAGAGGGAGAGACGGGGGGAGGGGGAGACGGTGAGAGGGGGAGACGGTGAGAGGGGGAGGAAGAGAGGACAGAGGTGGAGAGAAAAAGTAGGAGAGAAAGAATGTAAAAGCAGGAAACAAAAACTTTACGTTTGTAAAAAATCTGGTTCAAACGGCCTGTAGGTCAACCTCTTTTATCTGGGATTGAACACGCCACCCTCGGAGCCAATCGCCGATTCTTTCTTCATTGGGGGATCTCCGGGGGAATTTTTAGCAAAGGTTTGTACGCAGCAAGCTTCAGCATTGCCCTATCTGTCCCTTTCTGCAGCTTTGGTATGAGGGGGTTGCCCCAGCCCTCGCTAACACCTCTCTAACGTCACATTTTTAACGCAAAGGATGGCAACAAAAAAAAGAATCACCACGACACGAGAGAAACAAGGAGAAGTATAGAAAGAAGAAAGAGAAAATAAATAGGGGATGAGGCTTGTAAAAATATTTGGCACCATCAACCTCTAGAATAGATTTATGTCCATACATGGAAAGAGTTGAGTATGAGAGTCCATCATTTATTGTACATTTATTTAACTAGGCGAGTCAGTTAAGAACAAATTCTTATTTGGCCTACCCCGGCCAAACCCTCCCTTAACCCAGACGACACTGGGCTAATTGTGTGCCGCCAAATCGTGGCCGGTTGTAATACAGCCCAGGATCAAACCAGGGTCTGTAGTGACACCTCTAGCACTGAGACGCAGTGCCTTAGACCGCTGCGCCCTCCGAGAGCGCATATTTTCATTATGGAATCACGTAGGCCTAAACCTAAATGAGACATATACAGTCAGTGTCCCCATATTGCTCTGAGTCTCGACTGAACAGGGGGTCTGAGAGAGTTTCGTCCGGACAACTATACTCGACTGTAGTGTACACACCCCCACCCTTCCTTATTCCTCCAATTAATCACCCCCCACTGGGCTGTCAGTTGGCCAGCAAGGGGGTCAGACCCCCCTCCCCCCCAGCCCACTCCCTGCTATGGCAACAGCTTCCATTGTACTGCCTCACAATGGGACAGAGCCTTTGATGTCCGAGGGGTGACTCCTCCCCTCCCCTCCCCCTCCTCATCCTTCCTTCTTCTCCTCTTTTTCCCTGTTTCTGATTTTCAGTTTGAGCCTTGACCTTCCACTCACCACGGCGGAGAGAATGAGAGGAGAGGAGGAGGAGAAGAAAGGAAATAAGAAATGGGACAAAATGAATGAAAATATAATGAATTGGAGAAAGGGAGTGAGGGAGAGAGAGAGTGATGACGAGACAAAATATTGCTGTACCCCAAATGGTAGCATGGTTATGGCTAGTGGTGAGGAGGATTCAGGTGGGAGGAGGCTGGGAACAGGGATGTTGGGAGCTTCACTATCTGAGACAAGGACAACTGTAGCTCTTCTGATCAGGGCTGTGTTACTCTTACTGTTACTCTTTGAGGGGTTGTGAATATTGTCATGGTCATGTCCTGCTGTTACGGCTTATGTACTGTAACCCCATTGAGGTGTTGTGAATATTGGAGGGGCATGTCACCATGTACTGTAGCCCCATGCAGTCACAATAGAGCAGCACAGGCTGACATGTCTATAGTACATGAACCACACACACGCACACACTGGGCCTTGCTTGGACAGGAATGATAATTCTGTTGCCCCAATACCCCTACCGCCCCAATGCCCCACTATCCGCCTTCTCAGTAAAGCGCTTTAGAAAAGACAGCTCCAGTGAGTCTGTAAAGAGACCTGGACCTGCAGTGCAGTGTATTGTCTCTCCCTCTCGGCCCTCTGCCAATACCTTGCCCAGCTTTGGAGAAGGTTGTATTCCACCAGCGTACTAATCCTTTCTTTTCTTCTCCTTCTTTTCTTCCCTTTCTTTCCCCCCTCACTTTTTTTTTCCTTTCTGCTTTCTGCTTTTTCTGCTATTTTCTTCATATTGTGCCCAGCTGGTGAGTATTTACCGAGGCGCTGGCATTGGGAGTTGTTGTGCTGTTAAATGGATGGAGAGGGCGGAGGGCAGAGAACGGACTGACAGTGGCAGAAAAAGTACCCAATTGTCATACTTGAGTAAAAGTAAAGATTACTTCATGGAAAATGACTCAAATAAAAGTGAGTCACCCAGTAAAAGAATACTTGAGTAAAAGTCTAAAAGTGTTTGGTTTTAAATATACTTAAGTATCAAAAGTAAATGTAATTGCTCAAATGTACTTTAAAGTATCAAAAGTAAAAGTATAATATTTTCAACTTCCTTTATATAAAACAAACCAGATGGCATCATTTTTTTTGTTTTAAAAATGTACGGATAGCCAGGGGCTCACTCCAAACCTCAGACATCATTACAAATGAAACACGTGTGTTTAGTGAGTCCACCAGATCAGAGGCCGTAGGGATGACCATGGATGTTCTCCTGATAAGTGGGTGAATTAAACAATTTTCCTGTCCTGCTTACCATTCAGAACGAGTACTTTTGGGTGTCAGGGAAAATGTATGGAGTAAAAAGTACATAATTTTCTTTAGAAAGTAAAAGCTGTCAAAAATATAAATAGTAAAGTACAGATACCCCAAAGAAAGCATTTGGCATCAGTTTCTGGGACTGCTACTCTCCGTCCAGTGATCGTGCCGACCAAATCCGAGTCTGAGTAGCTAATTGGCGTAGCAGCTAACCTAGCTACTAGCTAGTTACCTATCAAACTAGCGGGGTTTCTTCAAATCAAATCAAATGTTATTTGTCACATACACGTGTTGAGCAGATGTTATTGTGGGTGTAGCAAAATGCTTGTGTTTCTACCTCTAACAGTGCAGTAATATCTAACAGAAATATTTTACCATTTCACAACAATGCACACAAATGTAAAGTAAAGGAATAGAATTAAGAATATATAAATATTGGGTGAGCAATGTCAGAGCGGCATAGACTTAGATACAGTAGAATAGGATAGAATACAGTTTATACATATGTGATGAATAATGCAAAATTGTAAAAATTATTAAAGTGGCTAGTGACTCCAAGTCTATGTATATAAGGAAGCAACCTCTAATGTGCTAGTGATGGCTATTTAACAGTGATGGCCTTGAGATAGAAGCTGTTTTTTTTCAGTCTCTCGGTACCAGCTTTGATGCACCTATACTGACCTCGCCTTCTGGATGATAGCAGGGTGAACAGTGGTGGGTGGTTGTTGTCCTTGATGATCTTTTTGGCCTTCTTGTGACATTCCTGGTGATGCTTTGGGCAGACCGCACCACCCTCTGTAGAGCCCTGTGGTTGTGGGCGGTGCAGTTGCCATACCAGGCGGTGATAAAGGCTTACAGGATGCTCTCAATTGTGCATCTGTAAAAGTTTGTGAGGGTTTTAAGTGCCAAGCCAAATTTCTTCAGCCTCCTGAGGTTGAAGAGGCCCTGTTGCCCCTTCTTCACCACACTGTCTGTGTGGGTTGACCATTTCAGTTTGTCAGTGATATGTATGCCGTGGAACGTGAAGATTTCCAGATGGGGCGGCCCATCTGGAAGTCCAGGACCCAGCTGTACAGGGCGGGACTCAGACCCATGGCTTCAAGCTTAGTGATGAGCTTGGAGGGTGTTAAATGCTGAGCTATAGGTATTCCTCTTGTCCAGATGGGATAGGGCAGTGTGCAGTGCGATGGCGATTGCATCGTCTGTGGATCTATTGGGGTGGATCTAGTGTGTCAGGTAAGGTAGAAGTGATATGATCCTTGACTAGTCTCAATTCAATTCAATTCAATTCAAGGGCTTTATTGGCATGGGAAACATGTGTTAACATTGCCAAAGCAAGTGAGGTAGACAACATACAAAGTGAATATGAGTCTCTCTAAGCACTTCATGATGACAGAAGTGAGTGCTACGGGATGATAGTAATTTAGTTCAGTTACCTTTGCTTTACTGAGTATAGGAACAATGGTGGACATCTTGAAGCATGTTGGGAGAGTAGACTGGGATAGGGGGAGATTGAATATGTCTGTAAACACTCCAGCAAGCTGGTTTGCGCATGCTCTGAGGACATGGCTAGGGATGCCGTCTGGGCCTGCAGCCATGCGAGGGTTAACATGTTTAAATGTCTTACTCACATCAGCCACGGTGAAGGAGAGACCACAGTCCTTGGTAGCAGGCCGAGTCGGTGGCACTGTGGTCAAAGCGGGTGAAGAAGGTTTTTAGCTTGTCTGGAACCAAGACGTCGGTGTCCGTGACGTGGCTGGTTTTCCCTTTGTAGTCCGTGATTGTCTCTAGACCCTGCCACATACATCTTGTGTCTGAGCAGTTGAATTGCGAGTCCACTTTGTATCTATACTGCCATTTTTCCTAATTGATTACCTGACGGAAGAAAAAACTATACTTTGTACCATATTCCTAGTCACCATGCATGGTTAAATGCGATGGTTCACGCTATCATCTATCCACGGTTTCTAGTTTGGGTAGGTTTTAAATAGTCACAGTGAGTACAACATCTCCTATACATTTCCTGATAAACTCAGTCACCATATCAATATATGTGTCAATATTATTCTTGGAGGCTACCCGGAACATATCCCAGTCCGCGTGATCAAAACAATCTTGAAGCGTGGATTCCGATTGGTCAGCCCGCGACAAGGTTAGCCATTGTGTCTGGGACCGGGGATTGTTCCGGGTTTGTGGCTGTCTAGATCCCTGCTGTTTATTGTGTTCAATCTTCCCTATGACCTGCACTGTCTGGAACTGCGAGGAGTAACAGCGTAAACTACGTTGCTAGCTACCATGACAAAGATAAAAGCCGGCGGTAGTACCGTTAAGGACAGTGGAGTCTCTCTATCACAGGTGAACTTCTTTAAACAGACAAAAAGAGTTCAACACACAGTTATTACAACAACAAGAAAATAGCTTCAAGTGTTTTGTCCAAATACTGGTCGATTCAACTAATAAACGACCTGACCAGAGAGGTCCAGGACTTGAAGAACAGTTTGCAGTTCTCCCCGGGTCAGCTCCATGAGGTGAAACAGGAAAACGGCAAGATGACAGCAATCTGTAAGTCATTGAGAGAGGACATCAGTTCTGAGTGTGAATCCATGATAATGACGGATAAGGGACAATCTCAAGGGACAATCAAGGTGGAATAACATGGTTGTGGATGGAGTCTGGACGGAGTCTGAGGACAAAGTGAGGGAAATTATCTCTGAGAAATTGAAGCTGGACCACTGGGAGATTGAGGTGGAGTGCACCCACAGGACTCCCCCAGCCCAGGTGACAGGCCCAGGCCGATAGTGGTCAAGTTCCTGAGGTTCAAGGACAAGGTGGCTGTTCTGGAAAGAGCCAAGAACTTAACAGGAACATATATCTTCCTCAACAAGGACTATCCTGAAGCTGGGCTCCAGAAGAGGAAAGAACTCATCCCAGCCATGAAAGCTACCAGAGCACGTGGGGACATTGCTTACATCCGCAATGACAGGCTCTGTCATGTTTTGTCATAGAGTGTCATGTCTTGTCCCTGTGCTTTCTCTTCTATTCGTTTCCCCCTGCTGGTCTTATTAGGTTCTTTCCCTCTCTCTATCCCTCTCTCTCTATCGTTCCGTTCCTGCTCCCAGCTGTTCCTCATTCTCCTAACTACCTCGTTTACTCTTTCACACCTGTCCCCTATTTTGCCCTCTGATTAAGTCCCTATTTCTCTCTCTGTTTCTGCTTCTGTCCTTGTCGGATCCTTGTTTGCTGTTCGCTGTGTACTTGTTCCGTCCTGTCGTGTTTTTGCCTTCATCAGATGCTGCGTGTGAGCAGGTGTCTCTGTCAGCTACGGCCTGCGCCTACCCGAAGAGACCTGCAGTCTGTGGCCGCTAATCCTGTTGTTCCCCTCTACGAACTAGAGGATTTCTGTTATCCCCGTTTGGACAATTCCTGTTAAGGATTCAGGATTTGTTATTTTTCTGTTTGGACTTGAATAAACTCTGTTTCTGTTAAGTCGCTTTTGGGTCCTCACTCACCTGCATATCAGGCTCATTGTCCACCCTCCCTCCCAAAAGCCTGAAAAGGATGAGAAAGCCAAGCTTAGTTCGTAACTTCAACCCCACAGCACACACACACCATTGATTAATGGACTGCTGTATGTACTTGTTTTTTATCTTGCTTTGTTTACTCTTTTCCATATTATGTCTGTCTCTGATAGGCTACCCAGGAAAGGGCTGAAAATAGCCCATATTAATATATGTAGCCTTAGAAATAATGTTTATAAAGTCAATAACTTACTAACATCAGATAACATTCATATATTAGCCTTTTCTGAGACTCACTTAGACGTTTAATTTGATGATACAGCAATAGCAATTCAAGGATATAACATCTATAGAAGATACAGAAATGCTTATGGGGGATGTGTTGCTGTATATATTCAGAGCCATATCCCTGTAATGCTTAGAGAATATCTTATGTCAAGTGTTATTGAAGTGTTGTTGTTGCAGGTTCACTTAGCACATCTAAAGCCTTTTCTTTTGGGATGTTGCTATAGGCCACCAAGATCTTACAGTCAGTATCTAAAACATATGTGTGAAATGCTTTATCGTGTATGTAATGTAAACAGAGGGGTTTACTTTCTTGGGGACCTGAATATTGACTGGTTTTCATCAAGCTGCCTGCTCAAGACGAAGCTTAACCAGTGCCTGTAATCTGGTTCAGGTTATTAATCAACCTTCCAAGGTGTTTACAAACAATACAGGAACAAGATCATCCACATGTATAGATCACATTTTTACTAATACTGTATAACTTTGATCTAAAGCTGTATCCATACCCATTGAATGCAGTGATCACAAAACTGTGGCTATATCAAGGAAAGCCAAAGTTCCAAATGCTGGGCCTAAAATAGTACACTGCTCAAAAAAATAAAGGGGACACTTAAACAACACAATGTAACTCCAAGTCAATCACACTTCTGTGAAATCAAACTGTCCACTTAGGAAGCAACACTGATTGACAATAAATGTCACATGCTGTTGTGCAAATGGAATCAGCTTCCTGGCTAATGTTTTGGTCACTTTTGAATGCTGGCGGTGCTTTCACTCTAGTGGTAGCATGAGACGGAGTCTACAACCCACACAAGTGGCTCGGGAAGTGCAGCTCATCCAGGATGGCTCATCAATGCGAGCTGTGGCAAGAAGGTTTGCTGTGTCTGTCAGCGTAGTGTCCACAGTATGGAGGCGCTACCAGGAGACATGCGTACCAGTCTCTTCTTGGCTAAGAGTTGAGGAGAGACTGACTGCATCACTTCTTCTTTTTATAAGAAACATTCATGAGTTGAAAATCCCAAATAGTTTGCATAGTCAACTTACACACAACTCTGACACATACACTTACCTCACCAGACATGCCACCAGGGGTCTTTTCACAGTCCTCAAATATAGAACAAATTCAAGAAAGTGTACAGTATTATATAGAGACATTATTGCATGGAACTCTGTTCCATCTCATATTGCTCAAATAAACATAAAACCTGGTTTTAAAAAAAACAGATAAAGCAACACCTCACGGCACAACGCCTCTCCCCTATTTGACCTAGATAGTTTGTGTGTATGTATTGATAAGTAGGCTCTGTGAGCCTTTAAAAAAAATATGAATTTGTAATTTCTTTAAATGTATGTAGTTCTGTCCTTGAACTGTTCTTGTCTATTAAAGTTCTGCATTATGTTTCATGTTGTGTGTGTAATGCAGGAAGTGTAGCTGCAGCTTTTGCAACAGCTAATGGGGATCCAAATAAAATACCCCAAAAATACCAGCGAACCAAAATTGGTTCTGTGAAAGTTCCTAGAACATTTGTTAGGTCGCGCCAAATGTTCGCATAACAAAAAAACTGGTCTGTCGTGGTGATGATTATAGGATGTTTGTATAAAACATTCGCCTGATGTTGCAAGGACTAGAACACATTTAATCTGTTCTTTTAAGGTTCCCAGAATGTTTCATTAGGTTGTGTGAACAGTCTGGTAAAAACATTGTGGGGACATCACAAGAGATGTGTTCCCAAAACAAGAAAACTATCCGGTTGTGTGGATGATTAAAAATACATTTTAGGGTGCAATGGTTTATACAAACATTTTGCTATCATCACCACGATTGGACAGTTTTTGTATTATGACAACATTTGCCGCGACCTAACGATTGTTCTGGGAACTTTCACCGAACCAACTTTGGTTTGCTAGGGAAGACTTTAGAAAAGCAAGCAATAATGTACTGAATAAAACCTTTACCCAGATTTTAGCAGAGATGCAGAGAAGCATATTTAGTTTCTGTAAAAAAATAAACACCAGTCAGGAGTTCAAGAGGTTTGCTTAGACATTTTTTTGACATAGAATTAAGCACGATGATTATGGCTCTAGATTGCAGGGAAAATATGCAAAATTCTCCAATTTACGGACAGGGGGCATAGCTAAGAATGTTGGGCTGCATGAAGTCCCTGCACTGGCTACATGATCGTACTCATGTTTTGCCCAGTGAGAGACCCACTTGTGCTACTCTAGAATTGTGTCACTTCAAGCTTTCCAGAGACACATCAGAGTGCACAAAGACCTTGTGTTTGTGATGTGTTTCCTGCGAAGACTTTTGTGTATTCACCAGACGCTCCCACTGAAACAGGATGACATGGACAATTGGCTGCTCCTGCTTCATCCGGGCAGACCCAGCTCCCTCTGACCCCTGACTTCCTGTCTCAATGTGCAGCCCTGGCTCGGGCACTTCCTTCATACATTAGTTTCACAATCGTGTTGGTGTGTGCATGTGTGAGCGTGTGTGTATGCGCGTGCATGTGTTGCTGACGTCCGTCGGTCTTCAATCAAGGCACTGTGCTGTTCGCTCACTCAACATGTAGGCCTGGTGAGCCACAAGCATCTGATTCACACACACACGCACGCACGCACGCACGCACGCACGCACACACACACACACACACACACACACACACACACACACACACACACACACACACACACACACACTATAATCTGTGCTCCACAGATAAGAAGGCTGAGGAAACCAGAGGGGGAATCTTATGGATAAATTAAGCGTAGCCAGTTCTGAAGGGAAAACCAAGTGTGAATGCATCAGCTGATTTTGCACCATGCATGCAATTTATTTAAGTTGACCAGTTCTACACGTGCTTCCTCAATGCCGGACGTCACGCGCTGCTGTGCTGCTGTAACTAGCTGCTGCTCGCTATGCTTGCCATTTCTGATATCCCACCAGCATCCCAGCCTTCATCTGTCTGGGTTCTGTGTTTCTTTGTTCAGGGTACTAGCATATCGTGCTCACTGCTGTGGTTATATGATCATTTGCATATGATGCTTTGCTCTGGCAGTGAGCTACCCTGAAGGAGCCAGAGCCCTAATGCCAAGACGATGCATTGTTATCTTTTCCAATAAATGGTTAACAAACGTACACGTGGTGTTTTCTTGGTTGTAATGGTAAATAGGGGCTTCTCTGGTTTTAATGGTAGACGCTTAGGGTTAGGTGTAGATCGGGCTTTCTGAGTCTCACTGTTTTGTTATCTTATAAATATCCTTCTGAGACGCCTGATACTGTGTGTGGCCCATTTGTCAGCCGTGATTATGTCTGGGGTGTCACAGCACCTTAGGGTGTGGTGTGGGTGCTGTGACAGACAGAACTCCAAGAAAGCTGAGGGTTGATACATGTAAAGTGTAAAGATACATGTGTACATGTAGAGTGTCTTTAAATCTTATATGCTCATATAAACTGCCCTCTGGAGAGGAAACATGTCTGGAGACAACACACAGGGAAAGAGACGTGGATACAATGCATTTAAAAATGAATTGAGGCAGATTGTTAGGGCATTATTAGGGCTTCTGAAAAACTATGATCAGTCAATGGGAAATACCATTACACTCTTATATTTAGAGCAATATTGGTAGAAATGTTACAATTGGGAGGTTCAGTACCCTCATAAGACATCATAGCGGAGGGATGTATTGTAAAAGAAAATAGCAAAATAGCATTATGTGGGTGGTATGAGAATTGGGTCCAGAGTGTCTGGAATGATGGTGTTTATGTGAGCCATGACCTGCCTTTCAAAGCATTTGATGGTTACAGATGTGAGTGCTACGGGCGATAGCCATTTAGACAGATTACCTTGGCGTTCTTAGGCCTGGGGACTATGGTGGTCTCAGTGAATCAGTGAATACTGCATGCTCTGAGTATGGGAATGTTAACCTGTTGAAAGATCTTACTCACGTCGGCTACGGAGACTGGTCACACAGTCGTCCGGAACAACCGGTGCTCTAATCATGGTTCAGTGTTGCTTGCCTCGAAGCGAGCATAGAAGGCATTTAGCTCATCTGCTAGTCTCGCGTCACAGGGCAGCTTGCGGCTGGGCTTCCCTTTGTAATCCATGAAAGTAAACCCTGCCACATCCGACGAGCGTCAGAGCTGGTGAAGTAGGATTCGATCTTTGTCCAGTATTGAAGTTTTGCCTGTTTGATGGTTCGTCGTAGGGCATAGCCGGACTTCTTATAAGCGTCCGGATTTGTGTCCCTTTACCTCAGTGTGGATATTGCCTGTAATGGCTTCTGGTTAGGATATGTAGGTACGATCACTGTGGGTACTACGTAATTGATGCACTTATTAATGAAGTCTATGACTGATATAGTAAACTCCTCAATGCCATCGGATGAATCCCGTAACATATTTCAATCTGTGTTAGTGGAACAGTCCTGTAGCTTAGCGTCCGCTTCATCACACCACTTCCATATTTAGCGCATCACTGGTACTTCCTGTTTGAGTTTTTGCTTGCAAACTGGAATTGGAATTATGGTCAGATTTGCCAAGTGGGGGGCGAGGGAAAGCTTTGTATGAGTCTCTGTGTAGAGTAGAGTTTTTGACTCCTCTAAATGAGGTAAAATGGATATTGTTTCCCTGCATTAAAATCCCCGGACACTAGGAGCACTGCATCTGGGTGAGCATTTTCTTATTTGCTTATGGCATTATACAGCTCTTTGAGTATGGACTTAGTGCCAGCAGTTTGTGACGCTATGTAGACAGCTACGCAAAATATAGATGAAAATTATCTTGGTAAATAGTGTAGTCTACAGCTTATCGTGAGGTATTCTAACACAGTTGAGCAGAACCATGTGAACCTCGAGATGTTAAGATGGCGCCAAAGAGCATGGCTGATGTTTTACATGCTCCTAACCAACTATTTTGTTATTTTTTTTGCGTTGTTTGTAACTTATGTTTTATATAATGTTGCTGCTACCATCTCTACCGAAAATAACTTCTGGACATCAGAACAGCGATTACTCACCTCGAACTGGAAGAAGCTTTTTCCTTTATCGAGTCCGGTGAGAAGGACATACTGCTTTCCCGGGAACAGGCCCAAATCCCAGTCATTTGCGTGAAGAGAAGACGGAGGAAAGGGGGGCGCAGGTCGGGCTGCCTTCTGAGAATCCGTAGGCGAGGGAGTAAACTCCCACTGCCATCCGTTCTACTGGCTAACGTGTAATCATTGGAAAATAAAATTGATGACCTATGGTTATGATTATCCTACCGACAGAACATTAAAAACTGTAATATCTTATGTTCATGAGTCGTGACTGAACAACGACACAGATAACATAGAGCTGGCGGGATTTTCCATGCACCGGCAGAACAGAGAACAAGCTTCGTCTGGTAAGATGAGGGGTGGGGTGTGTGTCTACTTGTCTTGAGGTATTGCTCGCCTGAGGTAGAGTACCTTATGCTAAGCTGTAGACCATACTGTCTACCAAGAGAGGTCTCATCTATATTATTCGTAGCCGTTAATTTAGCACCACAGACCGATGCTGGCACTAAAACCGCACTCAACCAACTCTATAAGGCCGTAAGCAAACAAGAAAATTATCATCCAGAAGCGGCACTCCTAGTGGCCGGAAACTTTAATGCAGGCAAACTTAAATCAATTTTTACCAGCATGTCACATGTGCAACCAGAGGAAAAACAACTCTGGACCACCTTTACTCCACACACAGAGATGCATACAAAGCTCTCCCCTGCCCTCCATTTGGCAAATCTGACCATAATTATATCCTCCTGATTCCTGCTTACAAGCAAAAACTGAAGCAGGAAGTACCAGTGATTCGCTCAATATGGAAGTGGTCAGATGACGCAGATGCTACACTACAGGACTGTTTTGCTAGCACAGACTGGAATATGTTCCGGGATTCATCCAATGGCATTGAGGAGTATACCACCTCAGTCATCGGCTTCATCAATAAGTGCATCGACGACGTCGTCCCCACAGTGACCGTACGTACATATCCAAACCGAAAGCCATGGATTACAGACAACATCCGCAACGAGCAAAAGGCTAGAGCTGCTGCTTTCAAAGCTATTAAGAAATCCCGCTATGCCCTCAGACGAACCATCAAACAAGCAAAGCATCAATACAGGATTAAGATTGAATCCTACTACACCGGCTCTGATACTCGTCGGATGTGTCAGGGCTTGAAATATATTACTAACTACAAAGGGAAACTCAGACGCGAGCTGCCCAGTGACGCGAGCCTACCAGACGAGCTAAATGCCTTTTATGCTCGCTTTGATGCAAGCAACACTGAAGCATGCACAAGAGAACCAGCTGTTCTGGATGACTGTGTGATAACGCTCTCGGTAGCCGATGTGAGCAAGACCTTTAAACAGGTCAACATTCACAAAGCTGCGGGGCCAGATGGATTACCAGGACAGGTACTCAATGCATGTGCGGACCAACTGGCAAGTGTCTTCACTGACATTTTTAACCTCTCCCTGACCGAGTCTGTAATACCTACATGTTTCAAGCAGACCTGTGCCCAAGGAAGCAAAGGTAACCTGTTTAAATGATTACCACCCCATAGCACTCACGTCGGTAGCCATGAAGTGCTTTGAAAGGCTGGTCATGTCTCACATCAACAACATCCTCCCGGATACCCTAGACCCACTCCAATTCGCATACCGCCCCAGCAGATCCACAGATGGACAAAAGGAACACCTATGTGAGAATGTTGTTCATTGACTACAGCTCAGAGTTCAACACCATAGTGCCCTCAAAGCTCAACACTAAGCTAAGGACCCTGGGACTAAACATCTCCCTCTACAACTGGATCCTGAACTTCCTGACGGGCCACCCCCAGGTGGTAAGGGTAGGCAACAACACATCTGCCACGCTGATCCTCAACACTGGGGCACCTCAGGGGTGTGTACTTAGTCCTCTCCTGTACTCCCTGTTCACCCACGACTGCGTGGCCAAACACGACTCCAACACCATCATTAAGTTTGCTGAAGACAACAGTGGTAGGCCTGATCACCGACAACGATGAGAAAGCCTATCGAGAGGAGGTCCGGGAACTGGCAGTGTGGTGCCATGACAACAACCTCTCCCTCAATGTGAGGATGAAGACAAAGGAGCTGATTGTGGACTACAGGAAAAGGCGGGCCGAACAGACCCCCATTAACATCAATGGGGCTGTAGTGGAGCGGGGCGAGAGTTTCAAGTTCCTTGGTGTCCACATCACCAACAAACTATCATTGTCCAAACACACCAAAACAGTTGTGAAGAGGCACGACAAAACCTTTTCCCTCTCAGGAGACTGAAAGGATTTTGCATGGGTCCCCAGATCCTCAAAAAGTTCTACAGCTGCATCATCAAGAGCATCCTGACCGGTTGCATCACCGCCTGGTATGGTAACTGCTCGGCATCTGACCGTAAGGCACTACAGGGGGTAGTGCGTATGGTCCAGTACATCACTGGGGCCAAGCTTCCTGCCATCCAGGACCTATATAATAGGCAGTGTCAGAGGAAAGCCCAAGCCATGTCTACAACCAAAAGGCTCCTCAACAGCATCTACCCCCAAGCCATAAGACTGCTGAACAATTAATCAAATGGCCACCGGACTATTTACATTAACAACCCACCCCTCCATTTGATTTACTGCTGCTACTTGCTGTTTATTATCTTTGCATAGTCACTTCACCCCTACCTACATGTACAAGTTACCTCAACTAACCTGTACCCTGTACCGAGATCTCCTGTATATAGCCTCGTTATTGTTATGTTATTGTGTTACTTTTTTATTCTTTTTTACTTTACTTAGTAAATATTTTTTTAACCCTTCTTGAACTGCACTGTTGGTTAAGGGCTTGCAAGTAAGCATTTCACGGTAATGTCTACACTTGTTGTATTCGGCGCATGTGACTAATAAAGTTTGGTTTGATTTGACTTCCTTAATACTGGAGATCGCGCACCAACAATTGTTGACCAAGAGACACAAAGAGACATTCCCCTCAGCCTACCGGACACAGCTGTTCTGTTCTGCTGATTTATATTTTCCATGTCCTTGTTCAGCCACGACTCTGTGAAACAGAGGATAGTACAGAGCTCATCCAGTTTATTTTCCAGTGGTTGCACGTTCGCCAATAGAACGAAGGGTAATGGCGACTTATCCACTCGCTGTCGCAGTCTCGTTGATATAGCAGTAATGCACTATCAAAACCACAGTGATTGATACCTCTATTATACCAACACAATCCATGTCATTTCTTAGCCTTCGTTTATTATGGGGAACACAGAGAAGTACAGAGGTCAAAGCAACCTTCTGTGACAAGCCAGGCCCCAGGGTCGGGACTTTCCCTCTCGGCAACCCATACAGGTTAGTGATTGGTTGACTGGGCAGGACAGGGTGGGTCTGGGGTGGTTATTGACAGGTTGTCGGAGGGGATCTGTCGAGGGACAATGTGACTTGTGAGAGGAGGAGAGGTCAGCCAAATAACAACAGCAACACACACACACACACACACACACACACACACACACACACACACACACACACACACACACACACACACACACACACACACACACACACACACACACACACACACACACACACACACACACACACACACACACACACACACACACACACACAATGTGCCCAGTGAGAGACAGGAGAGGTCAACCATCTAGCAGCGTCTAACAACGGCACCACTGGTTCAGTTTGCTTATATGTGAGGAGACCAAAACCTTTCATCTATACGACTCATTAACAGAGCACATGCCCCCCACTGCCTAGAAGAAGGCTCCCTGTATGTGTGTCAGTGTGTGTGTGCGTTGTACCAGTACCCCTGTTTTGCAAGAAGTGGAGCAAACGCAATGTCAGATCACATCACACAGTGATTGACCTGCATGGCAGATCAATGACAGGCCACAGAAGAACGAGAACAACGTGACTTCCTTTGTCTGTTGTAGCTGTCAAACCCTCCATTCGATACATTCCCATACGTGTCCCAAACCCAACTGGGAACTGTGAACGTTTACATGGTCATTTACAGGTATTCTCAGTCAGAGGAGGAAGAGGAGGAGCAAGGGATGATTAAGACCGTGGCCATGAAAGACGGTGCTGAACATAAGAGGGAGACACAAAAGATATCGGATTGAAGCCCAGCGGAATCAGGAGGAACTGTGGAGACACTGTGGAATAGGAGAGAGAGGAGGAGAAGACCAGATAGGTAGAGAAGGAGGGTAATGTTAAAGAAGAAGAGAGTTAAATGGAGTCACAGAGCAGAGACAGACCAGGCTTCTTGCTTTGAGGAAAAGAGAGAGAGACTGCAGGGGGGATGGGTCAGCTTTGTGGGTCAGCTCTAGCCTCTGCAGTGTCCCTGGAGAAGAAAGCAAACCCCTGTCCCCGTGCTGTCCTGTCCTGGGTCTAGGCTATAGGTCTACAAGCAGGCCTAGGTCGTTCCATGGTCTGACTGAAGCTCTGAAGCACAGCCTTGTTCAGACCTGCTCTGTTTGTTCAGCTGGCCCACCAGCAGCCGGGGGGGAGGGGGCGACTCTGACCAGGGACTTCCAGAGACTCAAAGCCCCCCTCTCAGGTCCAGACGGACACCTCAGCCACCCCACCCACCCCACCCACCAGGGTCAACCAACCCTGAGCTCTGCTGACCCTTTACCCCAGGGCTATTTGCTGTGAGGTTTAAGAAGGGCATTATGTTCAGGCCTGTCAGGACTGAGTCCTCTGGCTTAGAGACTTGTCATCAGGCCTATTGATCTATTCCTAATGAGCTGATTATTAGGATGAGTGGGGTTTGTCCTGGTGAGTGAACTGGGCTTGCGTGAATGAGTGCCTGAGGGAAAATACAGGCGTGCGTGTGCGTGCGTGAGTGCGTGTGTGCGTGCGTGCGTGCGTGCGTGCGTGTGTGTGTGTGTGTGTGTGTGTGTGTGTGTGTGTGTGTGTGTGTGTGCGTGCGTGCGTGTGTGTGTGTGTGTGTGTGTGTATGTGTTTATGTGTGTGTGTGTGTGTGTGTGTGTGTATGTGTTTATCTGACAAGCGACCATATAATCACAGCCTTAGTGTAATCTAAAACCCCTACCACTCCCTGTATAAACTCTAGTCCTCCTCCCCCTGGTTGCTGAAGGATTATGAACTGTAGGCTTTAGGAAGGGCAGCACACACACACACACACACACACACACACACACACACACACACACACACACACACACACACCTTAGGAAGGGCATTGTGTGGATTTTAGTGTGGATTTTAGAGCTTCAGTCTACAATGCACGTGTAAAGATGTCCGTGTTATGGTGCCATTGTACAGATGTTGTGTTTAATAGTGAGTACGCGTCAACTACAATGACTAGATAAATATAGTCAATTTAGATTTCTATGGTATAATCACACACATAGGAGTGATTTCCCCAATGTCACCCTGAAACAGTAGACTGGGGAACGAACACAGTAAATGGCTTTTTTTCTGGGTTTTTACGGAAAGAGTTTCTCACCAAATTGTGTTTATTGAGCTCATTGTGCTTCAACACTCTGTCCAGTGGGATAGTGAGACGGAAATGTGTTGGAAGGAACTAATTGTGATAGCAGAGTGTTCATTGGTGAAGAAAGCTCTTACACACGCACACACACACACGCACACACACACACACACACACACACACACACACACACACACACACACACACACACACACACACACACACACACACACACACACACACACACACACACACACACACACACACACACACACACACACACACACACACACACACACACACACACACACACACACACACACACACACACACACACACACACACACACACACACACACTGTTCAAAGACGTGCAGGGAAACACATTCTCTGGCCAGATCTCTTTCTCAGATGGTGCTGGACTATGCTGTCATAGGTCAGGGCATGTGTGTGCGTGCGTGCGTGTGTGTGTGTGTCATAAGTCAAAGGTGACGGGGATCATGATGGACGACGGTCCTGTTTGTCCCAGCAGTCTACGGCGTCCACACATCTGTCTCCTTCACAGTGGCCTGGAAGTCCTCATCATGTCTTCACTCCCCAGGCCTCCGCCGTAAACTCTGTCTCTGTCTCTCCTTTCCACCCCTTTACACTATCACTTCATCTCTGTCGGATAAACAAGGGGCCAATAGCAGAGAGGGCTTAGCAGTGTCAACACACTGTCAACACTGATATACTCTGGAGTCAACACATTTGACATTACATCACATTTGACGTAAATGAGTCACTTAGCAGACGCTCGTCTCCGGAGCAACCGGAGAATATGTTTGTTCGACTAAAACCTTGTCCACTACTCTCTCCCGTTAACGGCTGTATCACGGTGACATTAGGACTACAGTCAGTGAGTCATATACTCTCTATGTTGTTTAAGCACCTGTTTCAATACGTTTCATTGTGGTTGATCTCATTAGCTGTGGTTAATATGTTGTCGGCTACCCGTCTCCCACCTCAAGTCCTCAAGCACAGGAACAGCATGACGCTGCTGTACAGACTGGCTGAGTCAAGGGGCCCATCCCAAATGGCGCCTTGTTCCCTATATAGTGTACTACTTTTGAGCAGGGCCCACAGGGCTGTGGTTGAAAGTAGTGGACTATATGGGGAACGGGGTGTCCTTTGGGACACACGCACAAGCTGTCCTCGGTCTGTATCCAAACCAGACAAGACACAGCGCTGTGTGACTGTCCCTTCTCTACCAATAAGGACCTTATCATAACAATGACATCACTCTGGGCATGCTTATTCTGAAGTGCTGAGAGAAGAGACAGAGAGAGACAGAAAGAGAGAGAGAGACAGAGAGACAGAGAGACAGAGAGAGACAGAGAGAGAGAGAGAGAGAGAGAGAGAGAGAGAGAGAGAGAGAGAGAGAGAGAGAGAGAGAGAGAGAGACAAAGACAGAGAACGGGAGAGAGAGAGGCAGAGAGATAGAGAGATAGAGAATGGTGAGATTTCAGAAGGAGCTCACTCAGCTCAGCCTAGCTCAGTGCTGTAGCTTGGCTGAACTCACCATGAACTGGGGCAGATTTATTTTCTCCTGAGCCTGTTGCTCTCCCGAAGGAGGCCAGATTTACACGCCTCTCTCCTTCGTTCCCCACTCCCTGGGCTGCTGAGGACCTGGGCTGGGGAGGTTGGGAAGTGAGGATGGGGATGGGGGGGTTGCAGGGACTGGGAAGGAGTGGGAGGGGGCTCTGGATGTGATAGTGATGAGATGGGGGATGGGGAACGAGAGGGATGCAGGGAGATATGGAGGCAAGGAGGTAGTGGGGAGGGGGGGGGGGGACTGGATGTGAGTGGATACAGCAAGGCCTGCTGGCTATATAGCCTGCACTCGGGGCCTAAAATATTCTCCTTCCCTGCCTGAGCTGAGCTGAGCTGAGTGTTCACCAGGTCTGTGTTCTAACCAGAAACACTCCATCCATTAGCAGGGGTGTTTCATTTAAACATCATTTAAAAACCTGATTCATGTCCTTCTCACAATGAGGTGGGCTATTAGAGGCCTGGTGCCAGAGACCCTGTGTAGAGGAGTGTGGGCCTCTGGTTCTCTGATTATTCCCCCCCCCCTGAAATAATCAGTTTACTGACTGTTCACTCAGAACTTACAGTACAGTCCCTCGCATACTGTTCTAGCCTACTACTGAGCTAAAGTCAATCGACAGTACCACGTCAGTTTCCCAGTGGCAATCCCCACTCACAGCTTACTCCTACACACACAGTGGATCTGTCATGCCAATGTGGGATACCCACCGTGTAGTGACCTCCACTCAACTTCCTCTTTGGTCTGTTACTATTTTTACCACAGATATTGTGGTTCTATATTTTGCATTCTGAACACGTTGATAGAGGCTATTGGCTGATTTGGACAGCAGTTCCGTTTCTCTCTGTCCTCTCTTTTTCTGTTCATCCTTCTCCTTGCCTTGCTGTAATGCCGTAGAGTAGTAATGTGCAGGCTCATGCTACAGCTACGCTAACCGTCCCCCGCAGACCTAACTCTGGCTCTCTAAAGGAAAGCTCGTCTCTGGCTCAACTCTCAGTGAACTGTAGTGTAGAGTTGGAGGTCAGCCTCATTGGGTTTCTCTCCTTCACTCCATCCTTCTCTGTTATTGTTGGGAGTTCAGGGGGGGGGGGGGCGGAGACAGGAAGTCCCTCAGCTCCTGACCCCCAAAGTTCAGGGGCGTGTGTATGTGTGCGTGTGTATGTGTTTGTTCTAACCCTCTCCGACTGACAGGTACTGTTCAACCCCCCTGGAGGAGAAGTAGAAGGGCATATCTGACCCACAACAGAGAGAAAGAGAGAAGTGGGGGGGGGGCTGATATGTTATTAGACTGGGATTTAAATGTTTATTTAGCTATTTGTGTGTGTGTGTGAGAGACAGAGAGAGAGAGAGAGAGAGAGAGAGAGAGAGAGAGAGAGAGAGAGAGAGAGAGAGAGAGAGAGAGAGAGAGAGAGAGAGAGAGAGAGAGAGAGAGAGAGAGAGAGAGAGAGAGAGAGAGAGAGAGAGAGAGAGAGAGAGAGAGAGAGAGAGAGAGAGAGAGAGAGAGAGAGAGAGAGAGAGAGAGAGAAAGAGAGAGTGAGTGAGTGAGTGAGTGAGTGAGTGAGTGAGTGAGTGAGTTCTGCGAAAAAGATTGAATTAGACTTGGATAAATGTAGATAAACTTAACATTTTTACACAAAGACTTATACAGCATATTAACCTCAACATTAAAACCTTCAATCCAAATCAAAATTCTATACCTAAAACCTTGATTTTGGACAAAATGACCTGAATGGACTATTACTAACAAGGACTATCAAGGAAAAAAAACTTCTATCAAACCAAAACCTGCAGAAGAAACACAGTGGAACCTGGAAGTACCCTCCAACACAAAACTGAGTGAGTAATATTCAGTCCGAAGCTACTAGCCAAAAATGAAAGGACAATAATCTCATGGTAATTTTGTTATGTAAAGCTACTGTAAACAAGCTGCTAGGACAGAACAGCCCTGGCAGACCCTTCAATTAGCACTGAAGTCTGATGTGTGAAAACTCTTGAGCCCAACAATGGCAGGAGAGTTTCACAGACAAATCCAGAGGCCTTGGAAGCCCCAATGGCTTCTCCCTGTCCAGAGGTTATTACAATACCACATGGATATTAAAAATAACCCTGCGCCTGCCGGGTGGCGGAATGGTTAAGGGCGCTCATTTCGCACCAGCGACTCCTGTGGCGGGCCGGGCGCAGTGTGCGCTAACAAAGGTTGCCAGGTGCACGGTGTTTCCTCCGACACATTGGTACGGCTGGCTTCCGGGTTGGATGGCGTTGTGTTAAGAAGCAGTGTGGCTTGGTTGGGTTGTGTTATCGGAGGACGCGTGACTTTCAACCTTCGTCTCTCCCGAGCCCGTACGGGAGTTGTAGCGATGAGACAAGATAGTAGCTACTAAAAACAATTGGATACTACGAAATTGGGGAGAAAAAGGGGTAAAAGGAATAAGTACAAAAAAAAGCTCCTCAAGGACAATTCAGAGACACTATTTGCTGAGCGCTATACATTTCCACACAGACCATCCCCTGGCATGGCACAGTGCTATAAGAGCACACTACCACTATGTCAAGAGAGAGGATATTGGCCCAGAGTGGAAACTCCAAATACTGGAGGAAATTGAAACAACCCCCCTCCAGCACTGAACACACCCAGGTCCCACAACTGCACTGCTCCTCTATCACTGAGAGAGATACATTCACAGAGCTGGAGAGAGACATGGTGGAACTCAGAGAGAGACATGGTGGAACTCAGAGAGAGACATGGTGGAACTCAGAGAGAGACATGGTGGAACTCAGAGAGAGACATTATGGAACTCAGAGAGAGACAGGGTGGAACTCAGAGAGCGACAGGGTGGAACTCAGAGAGCTGGACAGAGACATGGTGGAACTCAGAGAGAGACAGGGTGGAACTCAGAGAGCTGGACAGAGACATGGTGGAACTCAGAGAGCTGGACAGAGACAGGGTGGAACTCAGAGAGCTGGACAGAGACATGGTGGAACTCAGAGAGAGACATGGTGGAACTCAGAGAGCTGGACAGAGACATGGTGGAACTCAGAGAGAGACATGGTGGAACTCAGAGAGAGACATGGTGGAACTCAGAGAGCTGGACAGAGACATGGTGGAACTCAGAGAGAGACATTGTGGAGCTCAAAGAGCTGGACAGAGACATGGTGGAACTCAGAGAGAGACATTGTGGAGCTCAGAGAGAGACATGGTGGAACTCAGAGAGAGACATGGTGGAACTCAGAGAGAGACATGGTGGAACTCAGAGAGCTGGAGTGAGACATGGTGGAACTCAGAGAGAGACATGGTGGAACTCAGAGAGAGACATGGTGGAACTCAGAGAGAGACATTGTGGAGCTCAGAGAGCTGGACAGAGACATGGTGGAACTCAGAGAGAGACATGGTGGAACTCAGACAGAGACATGGTGGAACTCAGACAGACACATGGTGGAAGTCAGAGAGAGACATGGTGGAACTCAGAGAGCTGGACAGAGACATGGTGGAACTCAGAGAGAGACATGGTGATACTCAGAGAGCTGGACAGAGACATGGAGGAACTCAAAGAGAGAGACATGGTGGAACTCAGAGAGCTGGACAGAGACATGCTGGAAGTCAGAGAGAGACATGGTGGAACTCAGAGAGCTGGACAGAGACATGGTGGAACTCAGAGAGAGACATGGTGGAGCTCAGAGAGAGACATGGTGGAGCTCAGAGAGCTGGACAGAGACATGGTGGAACTCAGAGAGCTGGAGAGAGACATGGTGGAGCTCAGAGAGCTGGACAGAGACATGGTGGAACTCAGAGAGAGACATGGTGGAACTCAGAGAGCTGGAGAGAGACATGGTGGAACTCAGAGAGAGACATGGTGGAACTCAGAGAGCTGGAGAGAGACATGGTGGAACTCAGAGAGCTGGAGAGAGACATGGTGGAACTCAGAGAGCTGGACAGAGACATGGTGGAACTCAGAGAGAGACATGGTGGAACTCAGAGAGCTGGAGAGAGACATGGTGGAACTCAGAGAGAGACATGGTGGAGCTCAGAGAGCTGGAGAGAGACATGGTGGAACTCAGTGAGAGACATGGTGGAACTCAGAGAGCTGGAGAGAGACATGGTGGAACTCAGAGAGAGACATGGTGGAACTCAGAGAGAGACATGGTGGAACTCAGAGAGAGACATGGTGGAACTCAGAGAGCTGGAGAGAGACATGGTGGAACTCAGAGAGAGACATGGTGGAACTCAGAGAGAGACATGGTGGAACTCAGAGAGAGACATTGTGGAGCTCAGAGAGAGACATGGTGGAACTCAGAGAGAACTCAGAGACATGGTGGAACTCAGAGAGACATGGTGGAGAGAGACATGGTGGAACTCAGAGAGCTGGAACTCAGAGAGAGACATGGTGGAACTCAGAGAGCTAGAGAGAGACATGGTGGAACTCAGAGAGCTGGAAAGAGACATGGTGGAACTCAGAGAGAGACATTGTGGAGCTCAGAGAGAGACATGGTGGAACTCAGAGAGAGACATGGTGGAACTCAGAGAGAGACATGGTGTGGAGCTCAGAGAGCTGGACAGAGACATGGTGGAACTCAGACAGAGACATGGTGGAACTCAGACAGACACATGGTGGAAGTCAGAGAGAGACATGGTGGAACTCAGAGAGCTGGACAGAGACATGGTGGAACTCAGAGAGAGACATGGTGATACTCAGAGAGCTGGACAGAGACATGGTGGAACTCAGAGAGAGACATGGTGGAACTCAGAGAGCTGGACAGAGACATGCTGGAAGTCAGAGAGAGACATGGTGGAACTCAGAGAGCTGGACAGAGACATGGTGGAACTCAGAGAGAGACATGGTGGAGCTCAGAGACAGAGACATGGTGGAACTCAGAGAGCTGGACAGAGACATGGTGGAACTCAGAGAGCTGGAGAGAGACATGGTGGAGCTCAGAGAGCTGGACAGAGACATGGTGGAACTCAGAGAGAGACATGGTGGAACTCAGAGAGAGAGCTGAACTCAGAGAGAGACATGGTGGAACTCAGAGAGCTGGAGAGAGACATGGTGGAACTCAGAGAGCTGGACAGAGACATGGTGGAACTCAGAGAGAGACATGGTGGAACTCAGAGAGCTGGACAGAGACATGGTGGAACTCAGAGAGAGACATGGTGGAGCTCAGAGAGCTGGGATGGTGGAGAGACATGGTGGAACTCAGAGAGAGACATGGTGGAACATGGTGGAACTCAGAGAGCTGGAGAGAGACATGGTGGAACTCAGAGAGAGACATGGTGGAACTCAGAGAGCTGGACAGAGACATGGTGGAACTCAGAGAGAGACATGGTGGAACTCAGAGAGCTGGACAGAGACATGGTGGAACTCAGAGAGCTGGAGAGAGACATGGTGGAACTCAGAGAGCTGGAGAGAGACATGGTGGAACTCAGAGAGCTAGAGAGAGACATGGTGGAACTCAGAGAGCTGGAAAGAGACATGGTGGAACTCAGAGAGAGACATTGTGGAGCTCAGAGAGAGACATGGTGGAACTCAGAGAGAGACATGGTGGAACTCAGAGAGAGACATGGTGGAACTTAGAGAGCTGGAGTGAGACATGGTGGAACTCAGAGAGAGACATGGTGGAACTCAGAGAGAGACATGGTGGAACTCAGAGAGAGACATTGTGGAGCTCAGAGAGCTGGACAGAGACATGGTGGAACTCAGAGAGAGACATGGTGGAACTCAGACAGAGACATGGTGGAACTCAGACAGACACATGGTGGAAGTCAGAGAGAGACATGGTGGAACTCAGAGAGCTGGACAGAGACATGGTGGAACTCAGAGAGAGACATGGTGATACTCAGAGAGCTGGACAGAGACATGGTGGAACTCAGAGAGAGACATGGTGGAACTCAGAGATGCTGGAACAGAGACATGGTGGAAGTCAGAGAGAGACATGGTGGAACTCAGAGAGCTGGAACAGAGACATGGTGGAACTCAGAGAGAGACATGGTGGAGCTCAGAGAGAGACATGGTGGAGCTCAGAGAGCTGGACAGAGACATGGTGGAACTCAGAGAGCTGGAGAGAGACATGGTGGAGCTCAGAGAGCTGGAACAGAGACATGGTGGAACTCAGAGAGAGAGACATGGTGGAACTCAGAGAGAGAGCTCAGGAGACAGAGACATGGTGGAACTCAGAGAGAGACATGGTGGAACTCAGAGAGCTGGAGAGAGACATGGTGGAACTCAGAGAGCTGGAGAGAGACATGGTGGAACTCAGAGAGCTGGACAGAGACATGGTGGAACTCAGAGAGAGACATGGTGGAACTCAGAGAGCTGGAGAGAGACATGGTGGAACTCAGAGAGAGACATGGTGGAGCTCAGAGAGCTGGAGAGAGACATGGTGGAACTCAGTGAGAGACATGGTGGAACTCAGAGAGCTGGAGAGAGACATGGTGGAACTCAGAGAGAGACATGGTGGAACTCAGAGAGAGACATGGTGGAACTCAGAGAGAGACATGGTGGAACTCAGAGAGCTGGAGAGAGACATGGTGGAACTCAGAGAGCTGGAGAGAGACATGGTGGAACTCAGAGAGCTGGAGAGAGACATGGTGGAACTCAGAGAGCTGGAGAGAGACATGGTGGAACTCAGAGAGCTGGAGAGAGACATGGTGGAACTCAGAGAGCTGGAGAGAGACATGGTGGAACTCAGAGAGAGACATGGTGGAACTCAGAGAAAAGAGAGAGAGACATGGTGGAACTCAGAGAAAAGGGAGAGAGACATGGTGGAACTCAGAGAGAGACATGGTGGAACTCAGAGAGCTGGAGAGAGACATGGTGGAACTCAGAGAGAGACATGGTGGAGCTCAGAGAGCTAGTCCACACAATCCAGACAGAACAAGCCCACAAAACAGACTAGCACAACAAACTCCCCCCAACAAGACCTGAAAGGCAGAAGGTGGAGATGGACGGCTGTCAGAGAGCTGGCTGCTCTACGGACTGAGGTAAGAGAACCTAAAGAGGTACAGATGGCACTGAAGGACGAGGTCGGAAAGCTGAGGTGTGACAGAGAGCAGGACAATCCCCGAACCCAACAGACCCCACCCCCTCCTAACAGCCCCCCCCCCACACACACATCCACTGAGGACACACAAAAGCCAGAGACTGTGCTCCTCATTGACTCAAATGGCAAATACATTCAATAGGATAAACTTTTCCCAAACACAAAGTGGCTAAACCCTGGTCCCCAAACACAAGGCATGTCCTGGAGCTATTGTCAGAGGACAGACTAGGGTCCCCCAGCCACATCATAATTCACACAGGCACAAATGAATGACCTGAGTGCCCAGCAATTAAGGATGACAACAGCACTCAAGGGAGTGATTGAAAAAGCTTCTTCCACTTTCCCCAACGCACATGTGGTAATCTCCACCCTGCTACCTCGAAAATACTTTCACACTGCCACCTTACAGCAGGTGAATGCAAGCATTTCACGAGACTGTGCTTAAAAACATAATGGAACCAGTGCCTTGCAAAAGTATTCAACCCCTTGGCATTTTTCCTATTTTGTTGCATTACAACCTGTAATTTAAATGGATTTTTATTTGGATTTCATATAATGGACTTACACAAAATAGTCAAAATTGGTGAAGTGAAATGAAAAAAAATAACTTGTTTAAAAAAAACTTAACTGGAAAAGTGGTGCGTGCGTATGTATTCACCCCCCTCAATAAGATCTGGTGCAACCAATTACCTTCAGAAGTCACATAATTAGTTCAGCAATGTCCACCTGTATGCAATCTAAGCGTCACATTATCTGTCACATGATCTCAGTATATATATATATACACCTGTTCTGAAAGGTCCCAGAGTCTGCAACACCACCAACCAAGCGGCACCATGAAGACAAAGGGGCTCTTTAAACAGGTCAGGGACAAATTTGTGAAGATGTACAGATCAGGGTTGGGTTATAAAAACATATATGAAACTTTGAACAACCCAGGGAGTACCATTAAATCCATTGTAAAAAAAAATTGAAAGAATATGGCACCACAACAAACCTGCCAGGAGAGGGTCGCCCACCAAAACTCACGGACCAGGCAAGGAAGGCAATAATCAGAGAGGCAACAAAGAGACCAAAGATAACCCTGAAGGAGCTGCAAAGCTCCACACCGGAGATTGGAGTATCTGTCCATAAGAACACTTTAAGCCGTACACTTCACAGAGCTGGGCTTTACAGAAGAGTGGCCAGAAAAAGCCATTGCTTAAAGAAAAAAATAAGCAAACACGTTTGGTGTTCGCCAAAAGGCATGTGGGAGACTCCCCAAACATATGGAAGAAGGTACTCTGGTCAGAGGAGACAAAAATGTAGCGTTTGGGCCATCAAGGAAAACACTATGTCTGTGCAAACCCAACACCTCTCATCACCCCGAGAACATGTTTTTCATCGGCAGGGACTGGGAAACTGGTCAAAATTGAAGGAATGGTGGATGGTGCTAAATACAGGGAATTTCTTGAGGGAAACCTGTTTCAAGTCTTCCAGAGATGTGATACTGGGGCGAAGGTTCACCTTCCAGCAGGACAATGACCCTAAGCATACTGTTAATCAACACTCGAGTGGTTTAAGGGGAAACATTTAAATGTCTTGGAATGGCCTAGTCAAAGCCCAGACCTCAATCCAATTGAGAATCTGTGGTATGACTTAAAGATTGCTGTACACCAGCGGAACCCATTCAACTTGAAGGAGCTGGAGCAGTTTTTCCTTGAAGAATGGGCGAAAATCCCAGTGGCTAGATGTGCCAAGCTTATAGAGACATACCCCAAGAGACTTGCAGCTGTAATTGCTATAAAAGGTGGCTGGACAAAGTATTGACTTTGGGGGGGTGAATAGTGATGCACACTCAGGTTTTCAGTTTTTTTTCTTATTTCTTTTTTTTCTTCTTTTGCCAGGACTCTGAAGGACGTCACCCTCAGCTGCAGCCCCAGCACCTCACACAGGAGCAACAGAGCAAAAGACACCCTGTCCAGACCAGCGAGACACCCTCCTAGACCTGCAAGACCCCCTCCCGAAGGACATGCACAGAGAGAAACCACGCCAAGAGGACCTCCACCCAGACCACAGCATCACCAGCCACACCCTAGCCAGCTAAGACTACCCCAAGCAAACCCTGGCCACACCTGCCCTGCCCATGCCCCCCGCCCTTGTGGCATGGACCTTAACATGACAGCAACCCCCGCTATTACACCAGCCCAAGCCCCATCCTGCGAACTAAAAGGTATGTATCAGATGCTCAACATGCTCTGCTCACACCTACTGTGATGGTCCGTACCTAAACCACACAAAAACAACACTAGACACTATGGAACACTTCCAAGACGCTTTTACTATCTCGTCTTGGAATATATAAGGTCTGAGGTCATCTACCTAAAGGTCATCTACCTCTTTAGGCCTTTGACCTAAAGAGCAGGAACCCAGACTTCATCAAAGAAATCAGAAATACAGACATTGTCATCCTGCAAGAAACATAAAGGAGACAGACCCACTGGTTGCCCTCTAGGTTACAGATAGCTAGTAACCACCAAACTACCAGGTGTGAAACAGGGAAGAGACTCAGGGGGTATGCTAATTTGATATAGAGCAGACCTATTCCACTCTATTAAATTAATCAAAACAGGAACATTTTACATCTGGCTAGAAATGAATAAGGAAATGATCTCAACAGAGAAAAATGTCCTCGTGTGCGCTACCTATATCCCCCAATAGAATTCCCTTACTTTAACGATGACATCCTAGATGAAGGACATTTTCAGGCCCAGGACATGTGCTAGTCTGTGTTGACCTAAATGCCAGAACTAGACAAGAACCCAAAACCCTCAGCACACAGGGGGACAAACACCTACCTGGAGGTGACAGCACTCACTCCCCCATATGCCCCCCTAGACACAACTACGACAACATACTGTAACCAACAAAAACGGGTCACAACTCCTGCAGCTCTGTCGGACACTGGGTATGTACATAGTCAATGGTAGGCTTCGAGGGGACTCCTATGGTAGGTACACCAATAGCTCATCTCTTGGCAGTAGTACTGTAGACTACTTTATCACTGTCCTCAACCTAGAGTCTCTTAGAGCGTTCAGTGGGAAAATGGGAAAATCCTCTGCATTATCATTAACAGCAGACTCGTATATTTCCTCAGCGAAAACAATGTACTGAGCACATGTCAAATTGGCTTTTTACCAAATTACCGTACGACAGACCACGTATTCACCCTGAACACCCAATTGACAAACACACAAACCAAAACAAAGGCAAGGTCTTCTCATGCATTGTTGATTTCAAAAAATCTTTCGACTCAATTTGGCATGAGGGTCTGCTATACAAACTGATTGAATATAGTGTTGGGGGTAAAACATACAACATTAAGAAATCCAAGATGCAACTTAAGCCCCACCCTCTTCAACATATATATATTTCAACGAATTGGAGAGGGCACTATACAATCTGCAGCACCCGGCCTCACCCTACTAGAATCTGAAGTCAAATGTTTACTGTTTGCTGATGATCTGCTACTTCTGTCCCCAACCAAGGAGGGGCTACAGCAGCACCTAGAACCTAGAACCGATTCTGTCAGACCTGGGCCCTGACAGTAAATCTGTAAGTAAGTAAGACAAAAATAATGGGTGTTCCAAAAAAGGCCCAGTTGCCAGGACCACGAATACAAATGTAATCTAGACACAGTTGCCCTAGAGTACACAAAAAAACTATACATACCTCGGCGTAAACATCAGCGCCACAGGTAACTTCCACAAAGCTGTGAACGATCTGAGAGATAAGGCAAGAAGGGCATTCTATGCCATCAAAAGGAACATAAAATTCAACATACCAATTAGGATCTGGCAAAAATACTTTAATCATTTATAGAATCCATTGTCCTTTATAGTTGTGAGATCTGGGGTCCACTCACCAACCAAGAATTCACAAAATGAGACAAACACCAAATTAAGATTCCGCATGCAGAATTCTGCAAAACTATCCTCCGTGTACAACATAAAACACCAAATAATGCATGCAGAGCAGAGTTAGCCCGATACCCGCTAATTATCAAAATCCATAAAAGGTCCATTAAATTCTACAACCACCAAAAAGGAAGTGATTCCCAAACCTTCCATAACAAAGCCATCCCCTATAGAGAAATTAAACTGCAGAAGAGCCCCCTAAGCAAGCTGGTCCCGGGGCTCTGTTCACAAACACAAACAGACTCCACATAGCCCCAAGACAGCCACACAATTAGACCCAAACAAATCATGAGAAAACAAAAATAATTTACTAAAAAACTGAGCAAACTAGAATGCTATTTGGCCCTAAACAGAGAGTACACAGTGGACTGACCCTTAATCTAGGAAAACTTTGACTATGTACAGACTCAGTGAGCATAGCCTTGCTATTGACAAAGGCCGCCAGGCGTAGACCTGGCTCTCAAGAGAAGGCAGGCTATGGGCACCCACAAATGAGGTGGAAACTGAGCTGCACTTCCTAACCTCCTGCCAAATGTATGACCATATTAGAGACATATATTTCCCTCAGATTACATAGACCCACAAAGAATTTGAAAACAAATCCAATTTTGATAAACTCCCATATCTATTGGGTGAAATACCACAGTGTGCCATCACAGCAGCAAGATATGTGACCTGTTGCTACAAGAAAAGGGCAACAAGTGAAGAACAAACACTATAGTAAATATCTATATTTAGGTTGATTTTGCACATTTGCACATCATTGCAACACTATAAATACACAACATTTTGTGAGTGTGTTTAATGCTCATTTTGAATAGCTTATTTCACTTTTTTTAATGATCTATTTCACTTGCTTTGGCAATGTAAACATATGTTTCCCATATATGAGAGAGAGAGAGAGAGAGAGAGAGAGAGAGAGAGAGAGAGAGAGAGAGAGAGAGAGAGAGAGAGAGAGAGAGAGAGAGAGAGAGAGAGAGAGAGAGAGAGAGAGAGGCTGAGCTGTTATACTTAGCTGTAGATGTATGATACGGTACACACACACACATTCCAGACACACGTGTATGCCCCAGAGGTATTTTTCTGTGCCCCAATATATCAATCATAAAGTAATCTTCACACACACACACATAAAAATTGTCACTCAAGTCATAGACTGTTCTCTCTGCCACCACATGGGTAGCAATACTGATGTAACAAGTCTGGAACCAAATAGCTAACCTTGCCAAATAGCTAACCTTGCCAAATAGCTAACCTTGCCAAATAGCTAACCTTGCCATGCCAAATAGCTAACCTTGCCAAATAGCTAACCTTGCCAAATAGCTCATCTGCATTGAATGGACTATAACACTTTGTCTCACCACATACGCTGCTGCTACTGTTTATTATCTATCCCGTTGCCCAGTCACTTTAAATCAAATCAAGTCCAAGTTTATTTGTCACGTGCGCCGAATACAACAGGTGGTAGACCTTACAGTGAAATGCTGACTTACCTACATGTACTGTACATACCAACCTCATTTACCTCGTACCTCTGCACACCGACTCGGTACTGTTACTCCGTGTATATAGCCAAGTTATTCAATGTGTATTTTATTCCTTGTGTTATTCTTTTTCTAATATTTTTCTCTCTGCATTGCTGGGAAGGGCCCGTAAGTAAGAATTTCACTGTTAGTCTACACCTGCTGTTTACGACGCATGTGACAAATACAATTAGATTTCACATCTATCGGAAACAGGTTGGGGAAGAGTGAAAACACATGACACGCGCAGAATGACACAATGAGTACAATCATTCATTACTGTAATTACAACCCGCGCCTGTTCCCTATTGCATTCAGTGAGAGGGGAAAAGAGAGGGAGGGAGTGCTCCTGGGAGCAGCGGTGTTTAACGCAGAATGCACTGGCCAAGCGAGCACTGATAACTGCGTTCCAACCACTACCTGCCTAGGATGGAGAGGCTGGAACCTAGAGATGGTTCCCTTGTCAACCCCCTGGGAGAGCGAGACAGAGCACCAGTGGCCCCTGCTGGATAGAGCCAGTACTACAACTTCACTTCTTAAATTGGGATAGACACTGTTGGAAGAGGCAGGCAACAGTCTGGGCGATGCTCAATCGGAGAGTTTGTTCTCTCCTCGACTCCTTCTTCCGACCTCTTCGCGGTGCCCCAGGAACCGATAAGTGACCGCCATATGTAGGAGACTGTCAATTCACGTTTGATCCTTTCCTCCACTGCCTCCTCCTCCGGAATAGAAATACTCAGGCGTATCCTACACCGGAAGATTTTTGAAATCCACCACACCCCCTTTGTGTCAGCAGTGGTGTTCTCAGAGAAGAAAAGTACAGGCACATTTAAGAACAACACCTACTGCTATAAAACAACTAGAACAACTAGCCAAGAAATACCACCACAGAGGATGACCGTGACCCAAAGCACAGAGTAATATGCCCTCAGTCAAGTCACTCTTTTTGTATAGTATATACAGTATAATAAAAAGATATAAAGTGCCTTGAGACCAATGCGAAATGCACTGTATATAAACCTGACTTGACTGTGTAAGGAAGAGTTGAGTAGCCTATGCTACGCTGGGTGGTGGGCTGTGTCAGGAGCCGGGCCTGTATCGGTCAGGGCTGTAGTGGGGAATCAGGAGGTCTGGACCAGTACTTGCAGTTCAAAATAAGATTCCGTTTCATTTCCCGATTCACTCACAATTCTAAAGTTCGGGAGAAAAGGGAATGGTAATGAAATCACAATGGAATTCTCGCGCTCTGCTGGCCTTCTCCTGCCCATGAGAACATTCTAGTTCTCAGTAACCCACACTGGTGTGTGGAATCTCCGTGCTCCAGTGAGGATGCATCCCACTGATCCCCATACTGTACGGCCCTGACCTCTCCATCTCTCTCCTGGTCTCAATTACTTATAATGGAGAGGCAGGGGTCTGGTGATCAGTGGTATGGGCCCAGTCCTCCCTCCTCTCACTCTGGTTCTGCTCTGGCCCATTTGAATCCACACGCATGCACGTGTCCGCGCATACTCACAAACACAGCCTTCCATTGGTTGGGCAGCTGTGTTCCAGATCTGTGCGTGGTGCTCGATGTTTTGGATTGGGGTGGATGTACGTGTCTGCATTAGTGTGTGTATGTGTAATCTGTTCACCTCGGTCTCCTCTCCTCTGGGTTTGGGGGACCCACGGTAACTCAGAGCAGATTTGGCACGCTGAAACGGGCGCGGTGACAACATTCCTGCTCAGCGGGAGGGAGGCGCGGAGGGTTTGTGTGTATGCTGTGACCACCCTGCCCATCTCTCCATCCCACCAGGCTGACACAGTAGTTAGTCACAGCTGCTGTGGAGAATGTGGACTCAAATCCCTATGAAGGCAGAAGAGCTGGAGAGGAGAGGAGAGGAGAGGAGAGGAGAGGAGAGGAGAGAGGAGAGGAGAGGAGAGGAGAGGAGAGGAGAGGAGGAGAGGAGACCTTCCGGAGGAGAGGAAGAGGAGAGGAGAATAAATGAGAGGAGAGAGGAGAGGAGAGGAGAGGAGATGAGAGGAGAGGAGAGGAGAGGAGAGAGAGAGAATAAATGAGAGAGAGAGGAGAGGAGAATAAATGAGAGGAGAGGAGAGGAGAGAAAGGAGAGGAGGAGGAGAGGGAGAAAAAGGAGAGGGAGAGGAGAGGAGAGGAGGAGAGGATATAAACCTGAGAGTGAGAGGAGGGAGAGGAGAGAGAGGAGAGGAGAGGAGAGACGCTGAGGAGAGGAGAGGAGAGGAGCCGGGAGAGGGAGGAGAGGAGAGGAGAGGAGAGGAGAATAAATGAGAGGAGAGGGAGAGGAGAGGAGAGGAGAGGAGAAATAAATGGAGAGGAGAATGAATGAGAGAGAGGAGAGAGAGGAGAGGAGGAGAGGAGAGGAGAGGAGCCTCTCCAGGAGATTACTTAGGGAAGGAATGAGAGGAGGAGACTCTGGAGAGGAGATCCACACGGAGACGTGAGATACTCACAAACACAGCCTTCCATTGGTTGGGCAGCTGGAGATCTGAGCGTGGAGAGGAGGAGAGAGAGGAGAGAGAGGAGGGAGGGGAGAGGAGAGAGAGGAGAGAGAATAAATGAGAGGGAGGAGAGAGGAGGAGAATAAATGAGAGGAGAGGCTGACAGAGAGTTAGAGGAGAGGAGAGGTGAGGAGAGGAGAGGAAAGAGGAGAGGAAGGAGAAGAGCTGGAGAGGAGAGAGGAGAGGAGATAGAGAGAGAGAGGAGAATAAATGAGAGGAGAGGAGAATAAATGAGAGGAGAGGAGAGGAGAGGAGAGGAGAGGGAGAGGAGAGGAGAGGAGAATAAATGAGAGGAGAATAAATGAGAGGAGAGGAGAGGAGAGGAGAGGGAGAGGAGAGGAGAGGGAGGAGAGAGAGGAGAGGAGAGGAGAGGAGAGGAGAGGAGGAGAGGAGAATAAATGAGAGGAGAGGAGAATAAATGAGAGGAGAGGAGGAGAGGAGAGGAGAGGAGAGGAGAGAGAGGAGAGGAGAGGAGAGGAGAGGGAGAGATAAAGGAGAGGAGAGGAGAGGAGAGAGAGGAGAGGGAAGACCGTTACTGGTGGGAGGGGCAAAAGGGAGTGGGGGGTGGAGAGACAGAGAGAGAGAGTGTTCTTCATTTATTCCCTTTCCTTTAAGGATATGAAAATGCCCCAGGGAGGTCGATACAGGGGTCATGACCTTTCCACCCCTCTGGGGGTGGGGGGTGAGGGGGGGCAGTTTGAGGCTTGCACTTGAAACGGACGCTGGCTGTCGTGTTAACTGTCTAACGGTCCTTTCAAAGATTCTCTCACTAACTGTCTTCTTATAGACAGGCACTTCTGTCTCTCCTTCTTGCTGTGTCTCAAGGGGGACTGTGTGGGGGGGACTTGAAGAAGCTAGTGGGGTCTAGGTTCTTCAAGCATCTGCTGTTGGTGTGTGTTGGGTCAAATAAGAGAAATCAGGAAGGAAGGGGGGGGGGGTTGAGAATCTCATAAGACATGTGTAACTGTTATAGACATGTGTAACTGTTATAGACATGGTGTAACTGTTATAGACATGTGTAACTGTTATAGACATGTGTAACTGTTATAGACATGTGTAACTGTTATAGACATGTGTAACTGTTATAGACATGTGTAACTGGTGTTATTGACTCTTTTGTTATATCTGCCTCCGAAAACGTTGAACCGGAATGTTTGGTTATTAAAGGAACTGTTTGAAAGCTGCTCAACACATTCTGTACCAACAGCTGCTGTAAATGTGTAATGTCAGTTATTTCACTGTAGGATTCTCAAGAATACGACGGGCCTTTTATTTAACCCCCCTAGAGTCTATTGACGCACCGCTGCATCAATTTAAGTAACATAATAAAAAAATCCCCATCAACATCCGTCAATTCAATCCACCGCAGCTGCCTATGGCAGCCATCTTTATCTGCTGTGGAAGGAGTCCTACAATTCAAAATCAAATAGCCAAATGATCCCTGGTATGACCATCTTAAAACAATTCCATTTGTCAGCTTGGAATCCCCCGCTCCTAATGGCTTAGACTCTCTTAAGAACTCATTTCAAAAACGGGACCAAATGTAACATACCTACAACCCCACCGCACAATTCAAAGGATCTCTAACCACCGAAATGATGATCTCTAACCACCGAAATGATGATCTCTAACCACCGAAATGACGATCTCTAACCACCGAAATGACGATCTCTAACCACCGAAATGACGATCTCTAACCACCGAAATGACGATCTCTAACCACCGAAATGATGATCTCTAACCACCGAAATGATGATCTCTAACCACCGAAATGATGATCTCTAACCACCGAAATGATGATCTCTAACCACCGAAATGACGATCTCTAACCACCGAAATGATGATCTCTAACCACCGAAATGATGATCTCTAACCACCGAAATGACGATCTCTAACCACCGAAATGACGATCTCTAACCACCGAAATGACGATCTCTAACCACCGAAATGATGATCTCTAACCACCGAAATGACGATCTCTAACCACCGAAATGATGATCTCTAACCACCGAAATGATGATCTCTAACCACCGAAATGACGATCTCTAACCACCGAAATGACGATCTCTAACCACCGAAATGATGATCTCTAACCACCGAAATGATGATCTCTAACCACCGAAATGATGATCTCTAACCACCGAAATGATGATCTCTAACCACCGAAATGACGATCTCTAACCACCGAAATGACGATCTCTAACCACCGAAATGATGATCTCTAACCACCGAAATGATGATCTCTAACCACAGAAATGATGATCTCTAACCACCGAAATGATGATCTCTAACCACCGAAATGATGATCTCTAACCACCGAAATGATGATAACCACAGAAATGATGATCTCTAACCACAGAAATGATGATCTCTAACCACCGAAATGATTTTCTCTAACCACCGAAATGATGATCTCTAACCACAGAAATTATGATCTCTAACCACCGAAAGTGCAACGTTAGAAACACTAGATGACAAGACGTTTGACTGATGTAATGTCCATTAGACAGAGAAGTACCTGGATGACAGTGATCTTATTTCTCACAGATTTTAGGGAGCATTTCTCCTTTGCCAAGATAATCTTAAGGCCTGCAGTCGAATGAAACGTAAGATTCCCCCCCCCCATTCATTCTGTTGGATGGATTATCTTGGCAAAGGAGAAATGCTCACTGAAATCTGTGAGAAATAAGATTTTTGTGCATCTGGAAAATGTCTAGGATCTTTTATTTCAGCTCATGAAACATGGGACCAACACTTCACATGTTGAGTTCATCTTTTTGTTCAATGTATAATATATATGTATATAAATAGTTTGTTCTATTTTGGCGGACTCTTGTGGTTAGTTTCCTTCAGTTTATTCAGTCAACAGCAGGGGGCACTATGGGGTAACACTTCATTTGGATAGTCCATCTGCAGACTATCAGTAGCATTTCAACTAACTATCTACTAACCCTAATCCTTAACTTAACCCTCACCCTAACCCTAACCCTTAACTTAACCCTCACCCTAATCCTTAACTTAACCCTCACCCTCACCCTAACCCTTAACTTAACCCTCACCCTCACCCTTAACTTAACCCTCACCCTAACCCTTAATTTAACCCTCACCCTAATCCTTAACTTAGCCCTCACCCTAACCCTTAACTTAACCCTCACCCTAACCCCTTAAACCCTCACCCTAACCCTAACTTAACCCTCACCCTAACCCTTAACCCTAACCCTTAACTTAACCCCTCACCCTAACCCTTAACTTAACCCTCACCCTAACCCTTAACTTAACCCTCACCCTAACCCTTAACTTAACCCTCACCCTAACCCTTAACCCTTAACCCTTAACTTAACCCTCACCCTAACCCTTAACTTAACCCTCACCCTAACCCTTAACTTAACCTCACCCTCACCCTTAACTTAACCTCACCCTCACCCTAACCCTTAACCCTCACCCTCACCCTAACCCTTAACTTAACCCTCACCCTCACCCTAACCCTTAACTTAACCCTCACCCTCACCCTAACCCTTAACTTAACCCTCACCCTAACCCTTAACTTAACCCTCACCCTCACCCTAACCCTTAACTTAACCCTCACCCTCACCCTAACCCTTAACTTAACCCTCACCCTAACCCTTAACTTAACCCTCACCCTAACCCTTAACTTAACCCTCACCCTAACCCTTAACTTAACCCTCACCCTAACCCTTAACTTAACCCTCACCCTAACCCTTAACTTAACCCTCACCCTCACCCTTAACTTAACCCTCACCCTAACCCTTAACTTAACCCTCACCCTAACCCTTAACCCTTAACCTCACCCTAACCCTTAACTTAACCCTCACCCTAACCCTTAACTTAACCCTCACCCTAACCCCTTAACCCTTAACTTAACCCTCACCCTAACCCTAACCCTAACCCTTAACCCTCACCCTAACCCTTAACTTAACCCTCACCCTAACCCTTAACTTAACCCTCACCCTAACCCTTAACTTAACCCTCACCCTAACCCTTAACTTAACCCTCACCCTAACCCTTATTCTAAACCTAACTCTAACCGCAACCGTACCAAGCGGTTGCTTCCCAGCAGATAGTTTGTTGATAGTATGACCGTCTGTGGAGCATCTACAGATGGAAAATCCTGACCATCCAAATGAAGTGTCACCCAGTACGCTTCTAAAACTGGGAGGTGACAACACAAATCTATGATCTAGTACTATTGATATCAATTCAATTGGATGGAGGGATGTTTTTGTTGTTGTTGTTGAAAGGATTCCCCCCTCTGTCATCCCCCAGATACATGCTCACGAAGACCAATAGGAACGCCAGATACTAATGCATAACTCACTATTTTCTTTGCACAAAGCTCTGGGTTACCACCAACACAAGAAAGGTGTGAAGAACGGCTTGAGTCTCAAGCGAGGACCTCAACGAGCCAAGGCCAGTGCTGCCGAATGTGCACAATGTGGTCGCAATAAACACAGGAAAACACCTACTGTGACAATAGAACATAACAGTAGAATTTCACAGTAGAAACTAACAGTAATATCGCACTGCAGAATCTCACAGTAGAGTCTAACGACCAGGGCAGAAGTGTGTTTTCTCCTGTGGTTTAGCACAGTGCTAGGGTTTAACCTTGGCTAGATCACTACAGAGGGAAACACCCATTCATTACATAAACAAGCCAGCGACTGAGGAAGGCCAGAGAGTGTGTACAGACACACACGCACACATACACACAGGCACACGCTCGCATGCACCACGGATTGAGTGGTATGGGTTTGTGTTTGTCTATAAAACTCTGTACTGTACAGCTGTTTTTCCCTCCTCTCTCCTCTGCTGTTTTCTATTCCCTCTCCTCTGTCTGTGTCTGGTATAGTCATCACTCTGCCCCCCTCCGGCCCTGCAACCCTACAACCCTACAACCCTCCAGCCCTACAACCCTCCAGCCTTACAACCCTAAAACCCACACCCCTCTGTTTTTCAGCTCGCTCCACGAAATCCAGCTCAGCCCCCCCCCACCTCTGTCTCTTTTCCTCCTCTCCCATTCTTCCACCCTTCCCCTCTCTTATTTCTCTCTTTCCTCCTCTCCCCCGTCTTTCTCCGTTCTCTCCGCCTGCAAGCTCGATCTCTGTCTTCAGCTGAACACTGTCAAGGCGATTGACTGTCTGTCTATGACATCACCCCGGGTATCAGGGCTCACCGCTCATCTCCTGTTCACCTCAGAAGAAAGCTGGCCCGGGGACATGAATGTGACACCTGATGACTCACAAAGGAGTAGAGGGGAGGAAGTGAGGGGGTGTTGTTTTCTGGACAAGTCGGACCTGGCTCTCCGGTTCGCTGTCCCTTAGAAGTAGAGAAGTCACATGAGGAACCTGCGGTGGGTCTCTCTCCCTCTGACAGCAACAAAAGACAGCCTGGTGTTGCTTCAACACTCCTCCTCTCTGTAACTCCCTTGTCTTGTGGATGTCTGTGTGGGCTTTACACCTCTACCGTCACACAGATAGTTACACACACACACACGACAGTCTCATTCTCTATCCCCATGCCCTCTCCCTCTTTCCCTCTCTACCCCGTCTCCTCCATTCTCTTTCCTCCCATCTCTCTCTTTCTATCCCTTCTTCTCTCCCGTTCTGTGGTATTTCCCAAAGTAAACAGACGGCATGTTGTGTGTAGACAGATCACATCTGTCCACAGTACCGCCGCGCTGCTTGACACACACACACACACACACACACACACACACACACACACACACACACACACACACACACACACACACACACACACACACACACACACACACACACACACACACACACACACACAGTCTGTCTTGTCTGTGGGAAACACCATGAGTGATTGAGATCTCCCGATGCCTGTGGATCCGATGTGTGCAAGCGGATGTTTTCACTCAGCTCCTTCAGTCTGTTTTGACAGTCAGCAAAACAACACCATGATTTGGTTAGTCCATCTGTAAAACCAAGGGAGGAAGAAGAAGAACACCCTGCCCGGAAAATATTTAGGACGAGCTTCCTTCCTTTTTAGAATTTGCATCTATAATTATAATGCAACTGAAAGTACAATAAGGGCATACAATTTAGTGTGTGTATGTGATCGATGAAGGAAATGAACCCATGACCTTGGCATTGCCACACTTCTACTAACTGAGCACTGCACGAGCTGTAGTAGCCTACTACTGCAACAGCCCCAGCCTCTGTCTGTCTTCTTGACAGCGTGCTGTGAACGTGGCTAGTTTTACAGATCCAAGCAGGATGGAAAACACAGCTCAACAATTATGGCTAGTGGTCCCTGGATCAGCTGTGGATGGTTGAAGTCGACGCACGCACGCACGCACGCACGCACGCACGCACGCACGCACGCACGCACGCACGCACGCACACACACACACACACACACACACACACACACACACACACACACACACACACACACACACACTGAGGCCAGCACTGACCAACAGAGTGTAAACATGTTGCCTGCATGGGGTTCTTCTGGTTAGTCCTCCTCACATAGAGAATCCACAAGATGAGAGCGTGCATTGTAGTTTAGATCTTTATACTGTCATCATCGAGAAAACCGCAAGGAGACGCATATTACTGTACTCAGACAAACAAACACACGTGTACGTACTGTACACACACGTCCGGAGCATCACGCCTTGTAAAATGAAGCCTCTCCCGAAAGGCATTGTTGTGTGACGTACAGTAGATGAACAGCCACCGATCCTTTAGCCCCAGTGATTTAAAGATCACTGTCTCGCCACACTCACACGGTCTGCATCCGAAGCCACTGTGCTACAGGCTCACAAACACACGCACACACGCCGTACACACACACAGTGCACACACACACAGTCTGCACCCACTGCCACCATGTGCTGGCCTACGTCTCACTCATACTCACTTGACCAGAGTGGATTTTACAGGCTGGTGGGGAGATGAGTTTGTTGAAAATGTGAACACAGCCAACTAAACCACTCACTATAAACCCTGTTACAAAATGGCAATGGTGAATCATGGGATGTGAATATTGAATATGATATATATGATTCTAACATTATTATACAGTATACATATTGTGATTAAGAGGGTAGATTTTTTTTTTCCCTGTTTCCATTGCAACGCCATCGACCACAGTAACGCTAACTAGCCTTCACCCGCAGGTGTCTGCTTCGTCAGCTCCAGCACAACACCACAGCTAAACAGACCACACACAGAGTTACTAGGAAAGGAAGAGGGAGAAGAGGAGGGGAAAGACAGAGCCAACGAGGGAGAGGTAAAGCTAATGGCCTTGTCTTAAAGACAGAAAGAAAAAAGAAAAACGGTTTCCCCCCCTTTCTTTCAAACATTTTATTAGACCTTTTCAGTACATCACAGTCACCAACAACAATGCAAAACAACCTGAACATACTTTGTGTAACACAAAGCAACAGGAGCAAATAATGTCGTTGTATTTTACTCAACTCATTCCTCTGGTCCGAGGTATAATAACATCATTCATGAACACTGCCTGCTGTCTCTTTTTTAGTCAAATGAAGCTCTTCTCTTCCAGTGCTTCTCTCTCTCTCTCTCTCTCTCTCTCTCTCTCTCTCTCTCTCTCTCTCTCTCTCTCTCTCTCTCTCTCTCTCTCTCTCTCTCTCTCTCTCTCTCTCTCTCTCTCTCTCTCTCTCTCTCTCTCTCTCTCTCCTCCTTTTCTCCTCTCATCTTCAGCTGTGTGTCGTCCTCCCTCACGTTGCTGCTGTAAAAATGGGATTTTGTTTATTTTCCTTTTATAGTGAGTTTCCATCATGTTGTTCCACTCCTCTCTGGCTGTGGTTCCCTCTGCCCGGCCAAATGGCAGTAGCACGGCTCCCAGGACATCAAGAGGGAAAAACAGACCTATTTGTTGGCCGAACTAAGAAAAGCTCTCCAGTCTTCAAACAACTAGTCAACACGTGAAATGGTGACATGGACGAGCCAAGGTTGTACAATAAAAAGCTGTGGCAAGGTTAGGGGCTCCAATATTGCAACCTGTTGTGGCCAATCACAATCTTCCTTTCAATCCAGGTCACTGGCGTTGACAGCCAATGAATGGGCGCCGAACTGGGTGATACTACTGGCTCAGTAGTATAAAGGTTTCCTGGTCTTTCTTCAGTCCTGGTCTAGTACAGTCCACAGACGCATGCAAACGGCAACGTCGTGCAAACATCAACGACATCACACCCTGCCCAGAGCCACTAGCACACAACCCCCATCACTTTCCACCACCTGGCCTGAAACTGCACCTTTTAGTTTCTCTCTGCAGCACTTTCAATATTTCAATAATAATAATAAAATCATTATGTTTACGGTGGCGGATTGATTCGTTTCCACGTTTTAGTATATGTTTCTCAGGACGAGTGATGAGAAGAGAATCGTCCAGCCCATTGGGTGTCTCACTACACCCCCTCACTACACCCCCATATGTCTTGAAATATGCAGACAGACGGATTAAAAGTGTGTTTACATTGTCATACTTCAGACCGTCAACTTTCTAGCTCCGCCCACAACTTCCAGACTTTAAGGCATTCCCAGAAAGCATGGATTATTGAGTCAGTAGTCACATACACATGGTTAGCAGATGTTAATGCGAGTGTAGCGAAATGCTTGTGCTTCTAGTTCCGACAATGCAGTAATAACCAACAAGTAATCTAGCTAACATTTCCAAAACTACTACCTTATAGACACAAGTGTAAGGGGATAAAGAATATGTACATAAAGATATATGAATGAGTGATGGTACAGAGCGGCATAGGCAAGATACAGTAGATGGTATTGAGTGCAGAATATACATATGAGATGAGTATGTAAACAAAGTGGCATAGTTAAAGTGGCTAGTGATATATGTATTACATAAGGATGTAGTAGATGACATAGTGTACAGTATATACGTATACATATGAGATGAATAATGTAGGGTATGTAAACATTATATTAGATAGCATTGTTTAAAGTGGCTAGTGATATATTTGACATCATTTCCCATCAATTCCCATTATTAAAGTGGCTGGAGTGGAGTCAGTGTGTTGGCAGCAGCCACTCAATGTTAGTGGTATAGCTAGTATACACTTCCTCAAAATAGTCTGAAATGATCTAAAATAACTCAAGAAATCTTTCATAAATTTTGATATTTTTGCTGAGGAGATCTTATCTTCATGGACAAAATGTCCATGAAAACGAGTCGTCTGTCGTTGAATGACAACAAAGACTTTATCGAAGAATCCCTCCTGTTGACCAATCACCTACGAAGGGGCGTACACTTCTCTTACCGACTTCGGCTTGCACCCGAGCAGCCGGATTCCGAAGTCCAAAACTAACAAAAAATGTCACAAAATGTGGTCATAATATATGCACGAACTCTTCCAAACTTTTTTGTCTCAGAAGAATGCTGACTCCCTTACTGCACTTGCAACTCTAGAGCAGAGAGGGCAGACCACGTAAACCAGGGTTCCCCAAATGGCCCCAAAATGGAATTTGTCCCACAGTTGATTCTATTTGGCTCCCTAAGTTTCCCCCCAAAAATAGAGATAAATGTGATATTATACAAATGTCAGCAAGGTTTGAAATTATTATGTTTTCGTAAAATATTATACACCACATGTCTAAAAGTAGGTGGACATCAATGAGTGGATTTGGCTATTTCAGCCACACCCGTTGAACATTGAGCACACAGCAATGCATTCTCCATAGACAAACATTGGCAGTAGAATGGCCCATACTGAACATGGCACTGTCATAGCATGCCACCTTTCCAACAAGTCAGTTCATCAAATGTCGGCCCTGCTAGAGCTGAAATGTCTAGGAGCAACAAAGGTTCAGCCATGAAATGGTTGGACCAGCCGAGTGCTGAAGTGCGTAGCGCATAAAAATCGTCTGTCCTCGGTTGCAACACTCACTACCGAGTTCCAAACTGCCTCTGGAAGCAATAACTGTTTGTCGGGAGCTTCATGAAATGGGTTTTCATGACCGAGCAGCCGCACACAAGCCTAAGATAACCATGTGCAATTCCAAGCATCGGCTGGAGTGGTGTTGGACTCTGGAGCAGTGGAAGCGCATTCTCTGGAGTGATGAATCACGCTTCACCATGTGTCATTCCAACTGAAAAAATCTGGTTTTGACGGATGCCAGGAGAACACTACCAGCCCCAATGCATAATGCCAACTGTAAAGTTTGGTGGAGGAGTAATACTGGTCTTGGGCTGTTTTTCATGATTTGGGCTATGACACTTAGCTCCAGTGAAGGGTAATCTTAACGCTACAGCATACAATGACATTCTAGATGATTCTGTGCTTTCAACTTTGTGGCAACAGTTTGGGGAAGGCCCTTTCCTGTTTCAGCATGACAAAACCCTGCAGTGCACAAAGCGAGGTCCATACAGAAATTGTTTGTCGAAATCAGTGTGGAAGAACTGACGTCAACCCCATCGAACACCTTTGGGATGAATTGGAACACTAACTGCAAGCCAGACCTAAACGCCCAACATCAGTGCCCGACCTCAATAATGCTCATGTGGGTAAATGGAAGCAAGTCCCCGCAGCAATGTTCCACCATCTAGTGGAAAGCCTTCCCAGAAGAGTGGAGGCTGTTATAGCAGCAAAGGAGGGACCAACTCCATATTAATGCCCATGTTAAAGGAGCAGTTGTCCACATACTTTTGGTCATCAGGTCAAATTATTTTTTATCATGTTCCAGCCCCCTGACCATTCGCTCAAGAAGAAAATCAGCCCGCGGCTGAATCCAGTTGATGACCCATGATGTAAACCCTGTAGGCCTGACAGGCAGACATTGTTGTGACTGGGAGCACTGGAGCACATTGTGCAGCTCAGGCCAGGCCAGCCATCCAGCCACTCTCCTTTCCAGCCAGGGCCCTAGATAGTGCTCTGAACATTTCCTCTGCAGCCCCAACAGACAGACACAAGCCAGTGATAAACCAGCGGCTGAGCTATTATACCAACAATGGGCTGAGAGAGAAAGAGGCAAAGAGAGCGAGAGAGACAGAGAGAGAGAGAGAGAGAGAGAGAGAGAGAGAGAGAGAGAGAGAGAGAGAGAGAGAGAGAGAGAGAGAGAGAGAGAGAGAGAGAGAGAGAGAGAGAGAGAGAGAGATTAGGACTGGTGAGCTGGCTGATGAGTGCTGGCTAAAATAAGGAATGTTTAGAGTAGCAGAGGGGAGAGTAGCAACACAGTACATTAGCTCTGTTCAGACACAAGTACATATATACCATATACAGTACACTCAAAGAATCAATCATGATGTTCTGAGGACTTAATAAAGACTTTATACACCGAGTATACATCACATTGAGAAAACCCGCTTTTTCCATGACATAGACTGACCAGGTGAATCCAGGTGAAGTTTACGATCCCTTACTGATGTAACTTGTTAAATCCACTTCAATAAGTGTAGATAAAGGGGAGGAGACAGATTAAAGAAGGATCTTCAGGCCTTGAGACAATTGAGAAATGGATTGTGTATGTGTGCCATTCAGCGAGTGCATGGGCCAGCATCCCTTTGGAACACTTTCAACACCTTGTAGAGTCCACGCCCTGACGAACTGAGGCTGTTCTGGGGGAAAAAGGGGTGTAACACAATCAGTGCCAGGGGTTCCTGATGTTTGGTATACTCGGTGAATATGTGTTACAGAAGTGTGTTTGTGTGCTTTACTGTACTACATGTAATTTAATGTTCCATTTCTTTACACCTACCACATTGACCGTGTGTGTGTTGTATATACAGGTGTGTGTGTGTGTGTGTGTGTGTGTGTGTGTGTGTGTGTGTGTGTGTGTGTGTGTGTGTGTGTGTGTGTGTGTGTGTGTGTGTGTGTGTGTGTGTGTGTGTGTGTGTGTGTGTGTGTGTGTGTGTGTGTGTGTGTGTGTGTGTGATTATTGGGGCAGTCGCAGGCGGCCACCGCAGGCTTGCGATTATTGCTTTTTGAGGTCGGTTGGATTTCGGTTAAATATTTTTGGGGGGACATTAAATGCACTATGCATTATGAGGGTTGAATACTGTAACAACACAGAATACATAAACGAATAAAAGTCACATGATGGTAGTGACTGCCCATTGCTGCTTACCATTTAGCAACCATCATTCATCCACCGAGCTGCAAAACCTGCACCCGAACAAATCAGCTGGGCTTGACAATCTGGACCCTCTATTTCTGAAACTATCCGCCGCCATTGTCGCAACCCCTATTACCAGCCTGTTCAACCTCTCTTTCATATCGTCTGAGATCCCCAAGGACTGGAAAGCTGCCACAGTCATCCCCCTCTTCAACGGGGGAGACACCCTGGACCCAAACTGTTACAGACCTACAGTATATCCATCCTGCCCTGCCTATCTAAGGTCTTCGAAAGTCAAGTCAACAAACAGGTCACTGACCATCTCGAATCCCACCGTACCTTCTCCGCTGTGCAATCTGGTTTCCGAGCCGGTCACGGGTGCACCTCAGCCACGCTCAAGGTGCTAAACGATATCACAACCACCTTCGATAAAAGACAGTACTGTGCAGCCGTCTTCATCGACCTTGCCAAGGCTTTCGACTCTGTCAATCACCATATTCTTATCGGCAGACTCAGGAGCCTCGGTTTTTCTGATGACTGCCTTGCCTGGTGCAAAGCAAATCAAATCCAATCAAATTGTATTTGTCAGATACACATGGTTAGCAGATGTTAATGCGAGTGTAGTGAAATGCTTGTGCTTCTAGTTCCGACAATGCAGTAATAACCAACAAGTAATCTAACTAATAATTCCAAAACTACTGTCTTATACACAGTATAAGGGGATAAAGAATATGTTCACCAACTACTTTGCAGACAGAGTTCAGTGTGTCAAATCGGAGGGCATGCTGTCCGGTCCTCTGGCAGTCTCTATGGGTGTGCCACAGGGTTCAATTCTCGGGCCGACTCTTTTCTCTGTATATATCAATGATGTTGCTCTTGCTGCGGGCGATTCCCTGATCCACCTCTACGCAGACGACACCATTCTGAATACTTCTGGCCCGTCCTTGGAAACTGTGCTATCTAACCTCCAAACGAGCTTCAATGCCATACAACACTCCTTCCGTGGCCTCCAAATGCTCTTAAACGCTAGTAAAACCAAATGCATGTTTTTCAACCGTTCGCTGCCTGCACCCGCACGCCCGACTAGCATCACCACCCTGGATGGTTCCGACCTAGAATATGTGGACATCTATAAGTACCTAGGTGTCTGGCTAGACTGTAAACTCTCCTTCCAGACTCATATCAAAAATCTCCAATCTAAAATCAAATCTAAAAGCCTCCTTCACTCACACCGCCAAACTTACCCTAGTAAAACTGACTATCCTACCGATCCTCGACTTCGGCGATGTCATCTACAAAATAGCTTCCAATACTCTACTCAGCAAACTGGATGCAGTTTATCACAGTGCCATCCGCTTTATTACTAAAGCACCTTATACCACCCACCACTGCGACCTGTATGCTCTTGTCGGCTGGCCCTCGCTACATATTCGTCGACAGACCCACAAGTCCATGCTAGGTAAAGCTCCGCCTTATCTCAGTTCACTGGTCACGATGGCAACACCCACCCATAGCACGCGCTCCAGCAGGTGTATCTCACTGATATTCCCTAAAGCCAACACCTAATTTGGCCGCCTTTTGTTCCAGTTCTCTGCTGCCTGTGACTGGAACGAATTGCAAAAATCAGTGAAGTTGGAGACTTTTTTCTCCCTCACCAACTACAAACATCTGCTATCTGAGCAGCTAACCGATCGCTGCAGCTGTACATAGTCTATCGGTAAATAGCCCACCCAATTTTACCTACCTCATCCCCATACTGTTTATATTTATTTAATTTTCTGCTCTTTTGCACACCAATATCTTTACCTGTACATGACCATCTGATCATTTATCACTCCAGTGTTAATCTGCAAAATTGTAATTATTCGCCTACCTCCTCATGCCTTTTGCACATAATGTATATAGACTCTCTTTTTTTTCTACTGTGTTATTTACTTGTTAATTGTTTACTCCATGTGTAATTCTGTGTTGTCTGTTCACACTGCTATGCTTTATCTTGGCCAGGTCGCAGTTGCAAATTAGAACTTGTTCTCAACTAGCCTACCTGGTTAAATAAAGGCGAAAAAAAAAGAAAAAAAATCGAATTATTCAGTTGTTGTGTGTATTACATGTGCTTTGTTAGAATACTCTATTATTTCATTTCATGTCATCATCTCATCATTATAGAGCTGCTGTGTTATGCTGGTGAATGAGGACCCAAAAGCGACTTAACGAAAACAGAGTCTTTATTCCAGTATATGACAAAAGTAATAATCCTGGAAAAATCAAGAAGAAAACAAAACAGGAAAAAACTTAATTCCACTCGTAGTAACGAGGACAGACTGGAGACTCGACCATTGACTGCAGGTTGCTTCGGGAAGGCACCGACCGTAGCAGACTAAGACACCTGCTCACACGCAGCATCTGAAGGAGACAAAACACGACAGGGCGAGACAAGGACACAGCACAGCGAACATCATACAAGAATCCGACAAGGACAGAAGCGGAAAACAAGGGGAGAAATAGGGACTCTAATCAGAGGGCAAAATAGGGGACAGGTGTGAAAAGAGTAAATGAGTGAGTTAGGAGAATGAGGAACAGCTGGGAGCAGGAACAGAACGATAGAGAGAAGAGAGAGAGGGAGGGGGAGAGAGAGGGATAGAAAAAGGGAACGAACCTAATAAGACCAGCAGGGGGAAACGAACAGAAGGGAAAGCACAAGGACAAGACAATATATGACAAAACATGACAGTACCCCCCCACTCACCGAGCGCCTCCTGGCGCACTCGAGGAGGAATCCTGGCGGCAACGGAGGAAATCATCAATCAGCGAACGGTCCAGCACGTCCCGAGATGGAACCCAACTCCTCTCCTCAGGACCGTAACCCTCCCAATCCACTAAGTACTGGTGACCACGTCCCCGAGAACGCATGTCCATGATCCTACGTACCTTGTAAATAGGTGCGCCCTCGACAAGGACGGGGGGGAGGGAAGACGAACGGGGCGCGAAGAAAGGGCTTGACACAGGAGACATGGAAGACAGGATGGACGCGACGAAGATGTCGCGGAAGAAGCAGTCGCACAGCGACAGGATTGACGACCTGGGAGACACGGAACGGACCAATGAACCGCGGAGTCAACTTACGAGAAGCTGTCGTAAGGGGAAGGTTACGAGTGGAAAGCCACACTCTCTGGCCGCGACAATACCTAGGACTCTTAATCCTACGTTTATTGGCGGCTCTCACAGTCTGCGCCCTGTAACGGCAAAGTGCAGACCTCACCCTCCTCCAGGTGCGCTCACAACGTTGGACAAACGCCTGAGCGGAGGGAACGCTGGACTCGGCGAGCTGGGACGAGAACAGAGGAGGCTGGTAACCCAGACTACTCTGAAACGGAGATAGCCCGGTAGCAGACGAAGGAAGCGAGTTGTGAGCGTATTCTGCCCAGGGGAGCTGTTCTGCCCAAGACGCAGGGTTTCTAAAAGAAAGGCTGCGTAATATGCGACCAATCGTCTGATTGGCCCTTTCTGCTTGACCGTTAGACTGGGGATGAAAACCGGAAGAGAGACTGACGGAAGCACCAATCAAACGACAGAACTCCCTCCAAAACTGTGACGTGAATTGCGGACCTCTGTCTGAAACGGCGTCTAACGGGAGGCCATGAATTCTGAACACATTCTCAATGATGATTTGTGCCGTCTCCTTAGCGGAAGGAAGCTTAGCGAGGGAATGAAATGTGCCGCCTTAGAGAACCTATCGACAACCGTAAGAATCACAGTCTTCCCCGCAGACGAAGGCAGACCGGTAATGAAGTCTAAGGCGATGTGAGACCATGGTCGAGAAGGAATGGGAAGCGGTCTGAGACGACCGGCTGGAGGAGAGTTACCTGACTTAGTCTGCGCGCAGTCCGAACAAGCAGCCACGAAACGGCGCGTGTCACGCTCCTGAGTAGGCCACCAAAACCGCTGGCGAATAGAAGCAAGTGTACCTCGAACGCCGGGATGGCCAGCTAACTTGGCAGAGTGAGCCCACTGAAGAACAGCCAGATGAGTAGAAACAGGAACGAAAAGAAGGTTACTAGGACAAGCGCGCGGCGACGCAGTGTGAGTGAGTGCTTGCTTAACCTGTCTCTCAATTCCCCAGACAGTCAACCCGACAACACGTCCATAAGGAAGAATCCCCTCGGGATCGGTAGAAGCCACAGAAGAACTAAAGAGACGGGATAAGGCATCAGGCTTGGTGTTCTTATTACCCGGGCGATAAGAAATCACAAACTCGAAACGAGCGAAAAACAACGCCCAACGAGCTTGACGTGCATTAAGTCGTTTGGCAGAACGGATGTACTCAAGGTTCTTATGGTCAGTCCAAACGACAAAGGAACGGTCGCCCCCTCCAACCACTGTCGCCATTCGCCTAGGGCTAAGCGGATGGCGAGCAGTTCGCAGTTACCCACATCATAGTTGCGTTCCGATGGCGACAGGCGATGAGAAAAATAAGCGCAAGGATGGACCTTATCGTCAGACTGGAAGCGCTGGGATAGAATGGCTCCCACGCCCACCTCTGAAGCGTCAACCTCGACAATGAATTGTTTAGTGACGTCAGGAGTAACGAGGATAGGAGCGGACGTAAAACGCTTCTTGAGGAGATCAAAAGCTCCCTGGGCGGAACCGGACCACTTAAAGCACGTCTTGACAGAAGTAAGAGCTGTGAGAGGGGCAGCAACTTGACCGAAATTACGAATGAAACGCCGATAGAAATTAGCGAAACCTAGAAAGCGCTGCAACTCGACACGTGACCTTGGAACGGGCCAATCACTGACAGCCTGGACCTTAGCGGGATCCATCTGAATGCCTTCAGCGGAAATAACAGAACCGAGAAATGTGACAGAGGAGACATGAAAGGCGCACTTCTCAGCCTTCACGTAGAGACAATTCTCTAAAAGGCGTTGTAGTACACGTCGAACGTGATGAACATGAATCTCGAGTGACGGTGAAAAAATCAGGATATCGTCAAGGTAGACAAAAACAAAGATGTTCAGCATGTCTCTCAGTACATCATTAACTAATGCCTGAAAAACAGCTGGAGCATTAGCGAGACCAAACGGCAGAACCCGGTACTCAAAATGCCCTAACGGAGTGTTAAACGCCGTTTTCCACTCGTCCCCCTCTCTGATGCGCACGAGATGGTAAGCATTACGAAGGTCCAACTTAGTAAAGAACCTGGCTCCCTGCAGAATCTCGAAGGCTGACGACATAAGGGGAAGCGGATAACGATTCTTAACCGTTATGTCATTCAGCCCTCGATAATCCACGCAGGGGTGCAGAGTACCGTCCTTCTTCTTAACAAAAAAACCCCCCGCTCCGGCAGGAGAGGAAGAAGGCACTACGGTGCCGGCGTCAAGAGAAACAGACAAATAATCCTCGAGAGCCTTACGTTCGGGAGCCGACAGAGAGTATAGTCTACCCCGAGGGGGAGTGGTCCCCGGAAGGAGATCAATACTACAATCATACGACCGGTGAGGAGGAAGGGAGTTGGCTCTGGACCGACTGAAGACCGTGCGCAGATCATGATATTCCTCCGGCACTCCTGTCAAATCACCAGGTTCCTCCTGAGAAGAGGGGACAGAAGAAACAGGAGGGATAGCAGACATTAAACACTTCACATGACAAGAAACGTTCCAGGATAGGATAGAATTACTAGACCAATTAATAGAAGGATTATGACATACTAGCCAGGGATGACCCAAAACAACAGGTGTAAAAGGTGAACGAAAAATCAAAAAGGAAATGGTCACACTGTGGTTACCAGATACTGTGAGGGTTAAAGGTAGTGTCTCATATCTGATACTGGGGAGAAGACTACCATCTAAGGCGAACATGCGCGTGGGCTTCCCTAACTGTCTGAGAGGAATGTCATGTTTCCGAGCCCATGCTTCGTCCATAAAACAACCCTCAGCCCCAGAGTCTATCAAGGCACTGCATGAAGCAGCCGAACCGGTCCAGCGTAGATGGACCGACATGGTAGTACAGGATCTTGATGGAGAGACCTGAGTAGTAGCGCTCACCAGTAGCCCTCCGCTTACTGATGAGCTCTGGCTTTTACTGGACATGAATTGACAAAATGTCCAGCAGAACCGCAATAGAGGCAAAGGCGGTTGGTGATCCTCCGTTCCCTCACCTTAGTCGAGATGCGAATACCTCCCAGCTGCATGGGCTCAGTCTCTGAGCCGGAGGGAGGAGATGGTTGCGATGCGGAGAGGGGGAACACCGTTAATGCGAGCTCTCTTCCACGAGCTCGGTGACGAAGATCTACCCGTCGTTCTATGCGGATGGCGAGTGCAATCAAAGCGTCCACACTGGAAGGAACCTCCCGGGAGAGAATCTCATCCTTAACCTCAGCGTGGAGTCCCTCCAGAAAACGAGCGAGCAGCGCCGGCTCGTTCCAGTCACTAGAGGCAGCAAGAGTGCGAAACTCTATAGAGTAATCCGTTATGGATCGATCACCTTGACATAGGGAAGCCAAGGCCCTAGAAGCCTCCCTACCAAAAACTGAACGATCAAAAACCCGTATCATCTCCTCTTTAAAGTTCAGATAATTGTTAGAACACTCAGCCCTTGCCTCCCAGATAGCTGTGCCCCACTCTCGAGCCCGACCAGTAAGGAGTGAAATGACGTAAGCAATCCGAGCTCTCTCTTGAGTATGTGTTGGGTTGGAGAGAGAACACAATATCACACTGGGTGAGAAAGGAACGGCACTCAGTGGGCTGCCCAGAATAACATGGTGGGTTATTAACCCTAGGTTCCGGAGACTCGGAAGACCAGGAAGTAGCTGGTGGCACGAGACGAAGACTCTGAAACTGTCCTGAGAGGTCGGAAACCTGAGCGGCCAGGGTCTCAACGGCATGACGAGCAGCAGACAATTCCTGCTCGTGTCTGCCGAGCATAGCTCCCTGGATCTCGACGGCAGTGTTACGAGAACCGTAGTCGCTGGGTCCATTCTTGGTCGGATCCTTCTGTTATGCTGGTGAATGAGGACCCAAAAGCGACTTAACGAAAACAGAGTCTTTATTCCAGTATATGACAAAAGTAATAATCCTGGAAAAATCAAGAAGAAAACAAAACAGGAAAAAACTTAATTCCACTCGTAGTAACGAGGACAGACTGGAGACTCGACCATTGACTGCAGGTTGCTTCGGGAAGGCACCGACCGTAGCAGACTAAGACACCTGCTCACACGCAGCATCTGAAGGAGACAAAACACGACAGGGCGAGACAAGGACACAGCACAGCGAACATCATACAAGGATCCGACAAGGACAGAAGCGGAAAACAAGGGGAGAAATAGGGACTCTAATCAGAGGGCAAAATAGGGGACAGGTGTGAAAAGAGTAAATGAGTGAGTTAGGAGAATGAGGAACAGCTGGGAGCAGGAACGGAACGATAGAGAGAAGAGAGAGAGGGAGGGGGAGAGAGAGGGATAGAAAAAGGGAACGAACCTAATAAGACCAGCAGGGGGAAACGAACAGAAGGGAAAGCACAAGGACAAGACAATATATGACAAAACATGACATGCTGCCTATGCTGTCTGAGAAAATCACAATTACTTCTTCGAAGGAAGTAAGTCATTATTTCATGACTGCTGAATACCAAGTATCAATCACTCAGGTAGAGATACCTCGTGAAGCAAATGCTTTTTATATCTCTTGATCGCACATTCTCTCTTCTCTCCGTCTCCGTCTCCGTGTCTGCTCCACGCAGACCCGACAAGTGGGCGCACGTGCAATGGATTATGGTCATTGTAGTTAATTACCATATTTTCTGCTAAACTATGTCGAATATTGGCTTGTCGGAAACTGTCGGAAACTACAACTCCCTGCTACATCACACAGTTCTGATTTATCTCTTGAGAAACTGCTCATCTAGCTCACAGAAGAAGAATAATAATAAATAATTTATTTAATTAATAAATAATTTAACCAATGTTGGTTAAACTAATTGAATCAATTAGTTGTTTAAAAACGGAAAAATAACCAACATTTCGGGTTAATCGCTCAGCACTAGTGTGTGTGTGTGTGTGAGTATGTATGTGTGTGCGCGGCTGGTAGTGACCTCATCACTCTGTGCTCTTTACTGCAGGTCATAAGCCCATAAAAACTGTGTGTGTGTGTGTCATCCTGATTTTAGCTGGTCTTTTATAATAGCGTAGATTTAGGCATTTGTATATTTCACTTATGGCACCTAAACTGTGAATTATGTGAATTATTTGGGTATATCACACACGTGTAACCGGTGTAAAATGGCTAGCTAGTTAGCGGTGCGTGTTAGTAGTGTTTCAATCGGTGACGTCACACGCTCTGAGACCTTGAAGCAGTTGTTCCCCTTGCGGAGGTCTTTGAAGCGATATAGGTAGTGATGCGTCGTGGGAGGCAGTTGTTGAGGTGCTCAGAGGGGTCCTTGGTTCAAGCCCAGTATGGTGCAAAGAGAGGGACGGAAGCAACATTGTTACACACGCAATGCAACAATCTAAACACTTCCAGATTGCTCTAGCCTGGTCCCAGATCTGCTTGTGCTCTATAGCCAACTACTATGGTCATTGTCATGGGCTTCTACGAGATGTTTTGTCCTGGACAGCCAGCCCTATGTTGTGTCAAAACATGACAATGACCACAGGTGATGACAAGACAGCACAAACAGATCTGGGACCAGGCTACCATCGCTTTACTCACTGAAGACAACTGCTATGTGCTTATGTATCTATATGGAATTAAACCTCTTCAACATCAGCTCTGCGGATGGAACGACATTTGTTGACAAACCAGTGAATATCTCATATCAGACTTAAAACCATTGAAACCAGGTAGATCGACTGAACTAGGGCAGGTATTGTAGGCTACCGTGTGTATCTGACGCTGAGGTGGAACAAAGTAGTGTTTAGTCGGTAGAAACCCAGGTCAAAAACAGGCCTGATTATCCCCTCACAAAACTTTTACAGCCTGGCTAATGATTCATTAATAGTTCACTCTCACACCACAGTCTAAAATCTTTCTTTCCAGTAAAACTTGAGGTGATTATAAACAGAAATAAGACATAAGGCTATACTGGATACTCACAGAGGACAGACTTATAAACAAAACAATACAGTCTACTGATTCGTGAAATATTTCAGGTTACTACTAGTTTATTGAAACGTTTGCAGTCAAATGCACACACTTAAACCATCATCAATCATCATTAAAAACATAGGTGCTGGCCTATTAAAGAATACCAGTATAGAACAAGAAGGCCGCACACTGTTAAAGCTCCCAATTCGACGACTTATTGAGAACGTTTCGATCCGAAAAACGGATCATCCTCTCATATTCTGTTTATACTATAGTAATAAGCTTTCTACCACTTACAACACAATCAATTCTCAAATAGAATCAGCGTTGAGCTCTGATGCAATATCCTGTGCAGTTCCTACCATAGTTCCTGGCACAAGTGGGCTTGACTCCCTGCGAAATCTGATCCTGCATTTGGCCCTTTAAAGGAATAAGGGATGCATTTAGGGACTGGAGAATCGGGATCCACGGCACGGTGACACAGTCCCCTGAACTCTCTCAGTCTCTCTACGTGCATGAGAGACACGGACAACCGGGGTTATACCGGACGATACTTCAGCATGAAACGTTGAAAGAAGAGGAATAAGTAGGCTAGGAATACAGTCAGAGAGTGAGTGTTAATTGCAGCGTGATGTGATTTACCAGGGCGAGTTTACTAGGCTACGTGAAGCAAGAGAGAGCGAGAGGGAGCGGACTGACTGCAGGACTACAAAGTCACAAGGTGAGAGGTACTGGTGTTAGAAATAGGTCCGCTAGAAGCAGCAACGCGTAAGTTGTTGTCTATTTCCGATTGTAGCATACTGCTCATCCGCTTTGATTCATGCTCTCTGACAGGGACCTACAGTAGTTATTACTAGTTTGCGCTATTATAGTCTTACTATTCGTTTTACATCGTTAGAAGAGAAATGCAACACGAGTTTAGGATTGAGCATTGATACTTTGCTATAGACGTTTTCATGGTGGTTTATAGTCCAGTGTGTGTGTGTGTGTGTGTGTGTGTGTGTGTGTGTGTGTGTGTGTGTGTGTGTGTGTGTGTGTGTGTGTGTGTGTGTGTGTGTGTGTGTGTGTGTGTGTGTGTGTGTGTGTGTGTGTGTGTGTGTGTGTGTGTGTGTCACACCTGTGCGTTGCATGTGACCATTCTTGGACAATATCACACCAGCAATGTCACTTTGACGTCATCCTCTTGGCATGCAAGAAGAAGATATACAGAATATGGTGTTTTTATGCAATAAACATACACACTTTTGCCGTTTCTGTGTGTGTGGGCGCATGCATGTTTGCGTGTTTGTGTTGTGGAGTGTTTTGGTGTGTATCTCTCCCCAGGTAGCCAACTGTCTGTGTATCACATTCGCATCCATAATAATGGTCATACTAATGAATACATGTATACCTAAACAGCCCAGGTGTTATCCAAGGGCAGCAGGGACAGTGGCCTACCATCTGTCCTGTACTGCCACTTCCACACTAAATGCATTCGGTTGGGTGTTGGCAATTCAGCCTTTTCCACCATCAGAATTGGATCATGTGGTATGTACAGTACACTAGCATCTATTTGATCGGAGTGGAATTGGATCATGTGGTATGTACAGTACAGTAGCATCTATTTGATCGGAGTGGAATTGGATCATGTGGTATGTACAGTACACTAGCATCTATTTGATCGGAGTGGAATTGGATCATGTGGTATGTACAGTACACTAGCATCTATTTGATCGGAGTGGAATTGGATCATGTGGTATGTACAGTACAGTAGCATCTATTTGATCGGAGTGGAATTGGATCATGTGGTATGTACAGTACAGTAGCATCTATTTGATCGGAGTGGACTTGGATCATGTGGTATGTACAGTACAGTAGCATCTATTTGATGGAATTGGATCATGTGGTATGTACAGTACAGTAGCATCTATTTGATCGGAGTGGAATTGGATCATGTGGTATGTACAGTACAGTAACATCTATTTGATCGGAGTGGAATTGGATCATGTGGTATGTACAGTACAGTAGCATCTATTTGATCGGAGTGGAATTGGATCATGTGGTATGTACAGTACAGTAGCATCTATTTGATCGGAGTGGAATTGGATCATGTGGTATGTACAGTACAGTAGCATCTATTTGGTCGGAGTGGTAAATCATACATAGTCTTATTTATGACATGGGTATTAACCATGACGGTATTTCATCTCTTTCCTCCTTTTCTTTCTAACTCTAAATATGTAGGCTACAGTCGGTACAGACAGAATCCCAAGCACGGCAGATGTGCACTTATCAGGCCAGTTCAGACTCCACACCTAGTTCCCCGTGTTGAGCTTTTGATCGAGGACCGGTGTCAAGGCATGCGCTGCTATATGCCTCTACCCTACTGTATGTCCGAGCTGGGGATTACGTTTACACTGCTGCAACGTTTTCCCCACAGCACAGTCCTGCTCCCTCCTCTCCTGTAGTTAGTCATGCATTGTTGAGGGGAGACAGGATTGTGTGTGTGTGTGTGTTTTCCGCTATGGGACAGCAATGCCCTGGTCTGTATTTACGGCAGAGACTGATAATGAGTGTGGTCAGTTTACAGAGAGCCTGTCATTAGACTACCCTGCTTGCACACTCAGCTTCCTATAGAGGTAGGGAGGGAGAAGAGGGGGCGAGGAGAGAGGGGTAGAGGAGAGGTGGAGAGGAGGAGAGAGGTGGAGAGGAGAGAATGAGGAGAGGGCAGGAGAGGAGGGGGGCAAGGAGAGGTGGAGGAGGAGAGAGGTGGAGAGGAGAGAATGAGGAGAGGGCAGGAGAGGAGGAGGGCAAGGAGAGGTGGAGAGGAGGAGGAATAGAGGAGGAGAGAAGGACAAGGGGGTAGGTAGTGAGGAGAGGGAAGGAGATGAGAGGAAAGGGGAGGAGAGGTGGAGAAGAGAGAAGATAAGGAGGAGAGGAGAGAGAAGGAGGAAAGTAGAGGAGGAGGAAAGAGGGGGAGGATAGAAGAAAGGAGGGGAGGAGATGAGAGGTGGAGTGGAGAGGGAAGGAGGAGTGGAGTGGAGGAGGGAAGGAGGAGAGAAGAGGTGGAGAGGATAATGGAAAGGACAGGAAGGAGATGGGAGGTGGAGTGGAGAGGAGAGAAGGAGGAGTGGAGAATGGTGGAGAGGAGAGAAGGAGGAGATGAGAAGTGGAAAGGATATGAGAAGAGGAGAGGGGAGGAGAAGAGAAGAGAGGAGAGGAGGGGAGGAGAGAAAAGGAGGAGAGGAGCGGAGATGAGGAGAAAGGTGGAGAGGAGAGAAGGAGGAGAGAAGAGGAGAGGAATAGAAGAGAGGAGAGGAGGAGAGAGAAGGAGAGGAGGAGAAGAAAGGGGGAGAGAGGGGAGGAGAGGAGAAGAGGGGAGGAGAGGAGGAGAGAAGAGGGGACGAGAAGAGGGGATAGGAAGAAAGGGGGGTCCTACATTGGCTCTTAGGTGCCCCTGCACATGCCAGTCTTTGAATGTACAGCTGTTACAGACCCTTGAGCTGCATAATGTGTATAAAGCTGTATTCATAAAACCACTAAAGTTGGGATTTGGACAGTATACCATGTAGAGGTCGACCGATTATGATTTTTCAACGCTGATACTGATACCAATTATTGGAGGACCAAAAAAGCCGATACCGATTAATCGGCCAATTCTTATTTATTTATTTGTAATATAAATAAGAATTACAACAATACTGAATGAACACTTATTTTAACTTAATATAATACATCAATCAAATCAATTTAGCCTCAAGTAAATAATGAAACATGTTCAATTTGGTTTAAATAATGCAAAAACAAAGTGTTGGAGAAGAAAGTAAAAGTGCAAGGAACGTTTCAGTTCCTTGCTCAAAACATAAGAACATATGAAAGCTGGTGGTTCCTTTTAACATGAGTCTTCAATATTCCCAGGTAAGAAGTTTTAGGTTGTAGTTATTATAGGAGTTATAGGACTATTTCCCTCTATACCATTTGTATTTCATTAACCTTTGACTATTGGATGTTCTTATAGGCAGTTTAGTATTGCCAGTGTAACAGTATAGCTTCCGTCCCTCTCCTCGCTCCTCCCTGGGCTCGAACCAGCAACACAACGGCAACAGCCACCATCAAATCAGCGTTACCCATGCAGAGCATGGGGAACAACTACTAGAAGGCTCAGAGCAAGTGACTTTTGAAACGCTGTTAGCGTGCGCTAATTAGCTAGCCATTTCACTTCGGTTACACCAGCCTCATCTCGGCAGTTGATAGGCTTGAAGTCATAAACAGCTCAATGCTTGAAGCAAAATGAAGAGCTGCCGGCAAAACGCACGAAAGTACTTTTTGAATAAATGTTTACGCGCCTGCTTCTGCCTACCACCACTCAGTCAGATACTTAGATACTTGTATGCTCGTATGTCCAGTCAGATTATACGCAACACAGGACACGCTAGATAATATCTAGTAATATCATCAACCATGTGTAGTTAACTAGTGATTATGATTGATTGTTTTTTTATAAGATAAGTTTAATGCTAGCTAGCAACTTACCTTGGCTTACTGCATTCGCGTAACAGGCAGTCTCCTCATGGAGTGCAACGAGAGAGAGGCAGGTCGTTATTGCGTTGGACTTAACTGTAAGGTTGCAAGATTGGATCCCCCGAGCTGGCGAGGTGAAAATCTGTCGTTCTGCCCCTGAACAAGGCAGTTAACCCACTGTTCCTAGGCCGTCATTGAAAATAAGAATGTGTTCTTAACTGACTTGCCTAGTTAAATAAAGGTATAAAAAATAAAAAATAATAATACAATTTAAAAATCAGCAAAATCGGTGTCCAAAAATACCGATTTCCGATTGTTATGAAAACTTGAAATCGGCCCTAATTAATCAGCCATTCCGATTAACCGGTCGACCTCTAATACCATGTTCACTTCACCGTAAAGTTGCACGCTTCTGTTTAGACGTCTAGAGTAAAAGGCTGGTCATTTAAATCTCTATAGCTTAGTGTTTATTTTGTTTCCAATAACAAACCTCTTTAAGAACACACTCAAAAACAAAGTAAGGAAACCCCATAAAAGGTGTGTGTGTGTGTGTAATCTTTCCCTTCTGCTTGCTAATCTAAATGGAATACTGTAGCTACTTTGGTGGTAAAGTGAGGCACTGAGACCAAAACATTGAGTCATAGTTTTAAACAAGAGTGTATGTGTGTGTATGTGTGCGTGTGTGTGTGAGGGGGAAGGGGGGGGGGTACTCTGTCCTAGATAGTTATGTGAACCAGACAGGAAGACCATACTGGATATATCTATGTAATGTAACCTGTCCCTGACCACTCCACATCTATAAACATAACTCTCTCCTTGTGTTGTTTTCTGTCTATTTTTCTCTATTACACGCACACACACACGCACACACATTTAGACACTTGGTCCTCCCTGATCTGAGTCATTCTGGTTAAAAGACAGTGGGGATTTGAAATGTCTACTGGGATGATATCATCCCATCATCGGTCCAATCACCTAATCTATTACATCACCCCAGCTGCATGCTCAGCACTGTGTATGCATGTGTGTGTGTGTGTGTGTGTATGTTTGTGTGTGACAGTGAGAGAGAGAGAGAGAGAGAGAGAGAGAGGGTGTGTGTGTGAGTGTGTGTGTGTGTGACAGTGAGAGAGAGGGAGAGAGAGGTGTGGGTGTGGGCGTGTAGTGTGTGTGTGTGTGTGTGTGTGTGTGTGTGTGTGTGTGTGTGTGTGTGTGTGTGTGTGTGTGTGTGTGTGTGTGTGTGTGTGTGTGTGTGTGTGTGTGTGTGTGTGTGTGTGTGTGTGTGTGTGTGTGTGTGTGTGTGTGTGTGTGTGTGTGTGCGTGCGCTTACCAGTGTTGAAGAGATATGGCTGGCTGAGGAGTGTGTGTTTGAAATGGTTAATTGAAGAGGTAGTGGTTGAGTATATGATCAACTAGCAAGCTCTCTATGCACTAAAGACCAACACAAGCCCTCCGACCAAACACACACACACACACACACACACACACACACACACACACACACACACACACACACACACACACACACACACACACACACACACACACACACACACACACACACACATTGTCCAAAATGTTTAAGCAGTGAGTTAGCCACGTCAATTTTTGCACATAGCTCATCATGCTCAGATTATTGCCAAACATTTCAGTCAATAGCCATTGTCATGGAGCCAGACGTTTTCAGAGTTACTGAGTCAGTGTATCTCATATGTAGATTACATGTACACTGCCGTACCAAGGTTTGGGTTCACTTAGAAATGTCCTTGTTTTTGAAAAGAAAAGCACATTTCTTTGTCTGTTAAAATATCATCAAATTGGTCAGAAATGCAGTGTTGACATTGTTCCTTTTTGTAAACGACTATTGTAGCTGGAAACGGCTGATTTTTTATGGAATATTTACATAGGCGTACAGAGGCCCATTATCAGCAACCATCACTCCTGTGTTCCAATGGCACGTTGTGTTAGCTAATCCAAGTTTATCATTTTTAAAGGCTAATTGATCATTAGAAAACCCTTTTGCAACCCTTTTGAAAATTGTTGTTCTGATTAAAGAAGCAATAAAACTAGCCTTCTTTAGACTAGTTGAGTGTCTGGAGCATCAACATTTGTGGGTTCAATTACAGGCTTAAAATGGCCAGAAACAAATACATTTCTTCTAAACTCGTCAGTCTATTCTTGTTCTGAGAAATAAAGGCTATTCCATGCGAGAAATGGGCAAGAAACTGAAGATCTCGTACAACGCTGTGTACTACTCCCTTCACAGAACAGCGCAAACTGGCTCTAACCAGAATAGAAAGAGGAGTGGGAGGCCTCGGTGCACAACTGAGCAAGAGGACAAGTACATTAGAGTGTCTAGTTGGGAAACAGATGCGTCACAAGTCCTCAAATGGCAGCTTCATTAAATAGTACCCGCAAAACACCAGTCTCAACGTCAACAATGAAGAGGCGACTCCGGGATGCTGGCCTTCTAGGCAGAGTTCCTCTGTCCAGTGTTCTTTTGCCCATCCTAATCTTTTATTTTTATTGGCCAGTCTGAGATATGGCCTTTTCTTTGCAACTCTCCTTAGAAGGCTTCTTTAATCAGCCCACAGTTTTCAGCTGTGCTAACATAATTGCAAAAGGGTTAGCCTTTTTAAAATTATAAACTTGGATTATCTAACACAACGTGCCATTGGAACACAGTGATGGTTGCTGAAAATGGGCCTCTGTACGCCTATGTAGATATGCCATTAGAAATCAGACGTTTCCAGCTACAATAGTCATTTACAACGTTAACAATGTCTACACTGTATTTCAGATCAATTTGATATCATTTTAATTGACAAAAAAATAGCTTTTCTTTCAAAAACAAGGACATTTCTAAGGGAACCCAAACTTTTGAATGGTAGTGTATATCTTGGTTCCAGAGAACTGCTTGCAGCAGGGTTTTAGTCCAGTATCCCCCAGACAACTAGTGTTTTCTCAACTCAGTAGGTGTTTCAAGGTCTCCCAGCTGGAGAAGAAGGGAGCAGAGGAAGGAAGACCCACAGAAGGCCTAGACAGGGACCAAGGGAGACAAGGCCCAGGGAAGGAAGGCCCAGGGAGGGAAGGCCCAGAAAGGGAAGGCCCAGGGAGGGAAGGCCCCAGCCCAGGCTCCTTGCAGCAAGAGGAGAGGAGAGGGGACCAACCCTGGCCCACTCTCTACCCCCTATGTTAAACAAACATGCAGTGCTAAAGGAACTAAATTAATTGTTCCATGGAAAATTAGCATGGTCGTGCTGAAAGTGTTTAACCAGCAAATGGTTTGTTTGCACCCATTAGCTAGCGTACTGGTGGAGGTGGCCTGGCCTGGGCTTACCATAGCAGGGATGTTTTGGCCTGGTCTGGTCTAGCCTGAATGGACTAGCAGGGCCTACCATACCAGGGTTGGCCTGGTTTGGCCATAGCTAGCTGGGCGTACCGTAGCAGGCCAGCTCTATGCTAGGCTGGCAGGGTCTAGCATGGCTGTCTGCTTTCACTCCTGCTGACCTCTCCTCCCTTACACACCGTGTTTGCCTTTGCCTGGCTGGTTCTCCTAAACCTCCAGAGAGATCCATCCAGCACTCGACCAGGGTCTAGGCCTTGTGGTGGGCCAGAGGAACCTCTGGATATATGGCTTCTGTAATTAGCCTGCTAGCCGGTGCTAACCCTACACTTATGAGCAGGCTAATTGCAGAGAGTACAGAGAGAACTGGCTCAGTTTCAGCAGCCATCTGTTTGTCTGGCCGGCAGGCTGGTTAGCTAAGTGGCTGGTTGTCTATCTGTTTGTCTGGCTCTCTGGCTGGCTGACTGGATGGCTTCTCATCTGTCCGTCCGTCTGTCTGTCTGTGTCTGTCTTTATGAGTTAGACATTCAACACTTTGCTATCATTACTATAATCAACTTTTCCCCCATTGAATTCCCGCTTGAGCCTTTATGAATAAACATGCTAGAGTGTCCGTCTGGCCATAGAAAAAATGAGAACTAGTCAAATCATTTTATTTGTCACATGCTTCACAAAAAACAGGTGTGGACTAACAGTGAAAAGCTTACTTACGGGCCCTTCCCGACAATGCGGAAAGACAAAAAATGGCAAAATAGTCAAACAAATAAATAAGGCTAAATAATAACACAAGGAATGAGTACACAATGAGTAACGATAACTTGGCTGTATACACGGGGTATCAGTGCCGAGTTGATGTGCAGGGGTACGACGCAGTCGAGGCCGATATGCATGTTGAACGCTGAGCTCTAGTCGATGAACAGCATTCTCACGTAGGTGTTCCTTTTGTCCAGGTGGGGAAAGGGCAGTGCGGAGTGCATTAGAGACTGCGTCATCTGGGGACCTTTTGGGGCGGTATGCGAATTGGAGTGGGTCCAGGGTGTCTGGGATGATGGTGTTGATGTGAGCCATGACCAGCCTTTCATGGCTACAGACGTGAGTGCTACGGGGCGATAGTCTTTTAGACAGGTTGCCTGGGCATAACGGGATTTCTTTCAAGTGTCCGGATTAGTGTCCCACTCCTTGAAAGTGGCAGCTCTAGCCTTGAGCTGAGTGGGGATGTTGCCTGTAATCCATGGCTTCTGGTTGGGATATGTACATAGGGTCAATGTGGGGAGAATGTCGTCGGTGTACCTATTAATGAAGCCGGAGACTGATCTGGTAAACTCCTCAATGCCATCGGATGAAGCCCGGAACATATTCCAGTCTGTGCTAGCGAAACAGTCCTGTCGCTCAGCGTCCGCTTCATCAGACCACTTTCATATTGAGCGTGTCACTTGTGCTTCCTGTTTGAGTTTTTGATTGTAAGCAGGAATCAGCAGGATACAGTTATGGTCAGATTTACCAAATGGAGGGAGAGGGAGAGGGAGAGGGAGAGGGAGAGGGAGAGGGAGAGCTTTGTATGTGTGTGGAGTAAAGTTGTTCTAGAGTTTTTTCACCTTTAATTGCACAGGTGACATGCTTGTAGAAACACTATTGTACCGGCCTGGATCCCGTTTCACTCCTGCCCTGTAATTAAGAAGGGATTGCCTTGGTCTGACTTTGGAGAGCTGGGGAGAGCTGGGGGCTGGGAGTGGGGGTGGAATACAGGCCTTGCATGGCCAGGCTGCGCTAGGCCTTGGCAGCACATATACTAAAGCTATGGAGATCTTGGTGTGGGACTGACACAGGGACTGGGGCACAGGGACTGTGTTACGAGGCATTAGGTCATTTAGTTAAAAAAGCACGGCCTGGGCCTGCTGTGTGTAGAGCTAAAGACAGTTTGAGGTTCAATGAGGAAGCTTTTATTTAATGAAGTCATCGCTGAGAGGTGAGTGTTTTTCTTTTCTCACATTGCCCCACTGAGTCATAGGAAGTGAAGTGAGGATGAGTTGTAAGGTGAAACTATTTCCATAAGATCTTCAGAGGGGTTTCACATGATTTTGCTTAGCAAAAGATGCTGTATCTTAATTTGATCATCCTATTGTTGCAGGGATTTTTCTGTACAGAAAGGAAATGCAATCTTGTATTGTATTCAAGGTTTAAAAAGGCTTCTAAAGTTTGTAATTTCCACTTTAAAATGTCAGACTGGATTAACTCTTACAAATAATTTATTTACTTGAATGTCAATATAATATAATTCAATATAATCCACATAATAATAATGTCCTGTTCAGTGTTGTGATTAGTTACTTGAAAGTAACATATTACATATTTCTCGTTAATGCGTGACATTAAAACATTACTTTGTGTGGAAAGTAACACGCTATATTACTAGTTCTATTACTTTGCGTTACTTTCATGAAAAAATGTGGATTGTTTGAGGGAGCAAGGCGAGCCGCACACACACACACACACACACACACACACACATACCAAAGATAGACTACTTACTAACTCACCCAATGATGCGCAGCTCACGCACCAGAGATGACGATGTGCTCGTGCCAAAAACCTCTCTCTCTCTCTCTTGTTAAACAATGCTGTTGGCTCAATATGCCTATTTGGAAGTTGATAGGATATTTTGGAACAGACAGATTAGATTGTTCTATTTTCAGCAGGGGAGCTATTTTCTTTCCAACCTGTTCCCCCCGCGATTGTATTTGAAATATTGTGAAGGCCTGTCTTGGCTGCATGCTGTTCACTAGGGCTGGGCGGCATTCTGTATTTGACTATATACTGGTGTAGCAATATTGATGTTATACAGGAAACGGAAACCAGTTGTTACTTACTTCATTAATGTGCTGGCTGACAACATGCCTAGTAAAGTAAAGTGTGCTTAACTATATATCTTTGTCTGTCGTGACCACAACACAAAGCATATTGAAACAGGGTGACAGCGGTTCTCAGAAGAACCTGGATCTCATCGATGTAAATGAAGAATACATCCCAGGCGGCAGTTTGAAAAAGTGCAGCTTTTACAGGCTAGTCATCGTGCCGAACGTCTACGTTAGCTGGCTATCGTGAGAGACTCCGTGCTAAAAGCTAGCCGGCTATTGGACACAAGCAGATTCGTGAGTAGCCGACGTTCCACTCAACCAGTAAATCGCCATAGAAAATGCACTGAAACCTCTAGACTTTGATGATTGTATTGTATTGTGATTTAGCACTGACCTGGAAAAGATGGAAAGAGGAATTCAATTTGTACATGGCTCTTACAATGAGAGAAAAACCCGGAGGACTACAAAGTGAAGCTACTGTATTATCCCATTGGGGGAAAAGGCAGAGAGATTTGTGAGACCCTATGTGTGGGCATTACAAAAGACAATCTCTCTCTGTTGAGGAAGTAATTGCATTACTGGATGCAGTTTGTGATCCACGGAGAAAAAAAATGAAACAATTGACAGAGATCATTTTTTGATGCGAAGCCGGGATCAAGATGAGAGTTTAGACAAATATCTCACTGAATTGAGGACTCTAGTGGACACCTGCAACGTTGGAGTAATCACAGTCTCTCTTATCAGGGACAGGATTGAGTGTGGCACGTGTGACCCACACTTAGGAGAGCTCTTACTCAGAGAGACTGATCTCAGTTTAGAGAAAGGCATACAGATTGGAAGAGCTGCAGGACTGCCCAGACGGAGAGCTAAAGTCATAAATGTACAGGGCCCTGTAGCAGTGCATGCAGTAACACAGAAAGAGAGACCGAGAGGGAGAGGAGACCCTACAGAGGGACAGAGCATTATACAGTGGAGAGCATATGGACAGAAATGTAAATCCTGTGGAAAAAACAATCACTTCTCTACAGTTTGCAAAAGGGTAGGGACCAGCAAGAGAAACAATAGTCCTGGCAATGGAAAATGCATCAGCTGACTCAGAGAGCGTTGACGGTGTTCTGTGCATCACACTCGGGCCAAAGTCAGAGAGCATCAACGTGGTGCAGGAGAAAACCACAGACCCCCAGTGCAGCTCTCTTTGCAACCATGCTGGTCAACAAAAAGTCAGTCAGATTCCAGCTAGATTGTGGTGCTAGTTGTAATGTTATCCCTGCAAACCTCATAAAAGCCAGTCACCTAGAGCCCTGCAGTCGGGTATTGGTGATGTACAACAAGTGTACTCTGACGCCACTGGGGCAGTGCGCACCTAAAGCGATCAATCCACGCAATACGAAAACCTACCGAGGGGAGTTCATGGTAGTCAACAAGAATGTGCACAGGCCCATTCTAGGCAGTAAGGCTATCCAGGCAATGGAGTTGATTACTGTGCAGCATCACAACATCCTGGCCATCGAGAAAAGAACAGGATCCTGGACTAAAGAGCCAATTAAAGAGGACTACTCTGATGTATTCCAGGGAGATGGATGCTTACCCGGCAAACTGAAGCTGGAAGTGGATGAGCGAGTGGAGCCCGTCCAGCTGCCGAAGAGAAGAGTGCCAGTAGCACTATATAAACCACTCAAAGAGGAGCTCAGTGGTCTAGAGAAAAGAAGGATGATTAAAGCAGTTGAAAAAAGCATAGATTGGATTAGCAGCCTGATTGTAGTGAAGAAACCGTCTGGAAAACTAAGAGTGTGTATTGATCCGAAACCTCTCAACAAGGCGCTCAAGGGGAGCCATTACCCACTTCTCACTATTGAAGACACGCTGCCAGATCTGAACAGGGCACGCGTGTTCTCTGTTTGTCATGTAAAAAACGGATTTTGGCATGTGGTATTGGAGGAGGAATCCAGCTATCTCACCACGTTCTCTACTCCCATGGGACGCGACAGGGTATGCACAGATAGAGAAGGAGCTGCTTGCAGAGCCCTGACAGAGACTGAAAAAGGGTATGCACAGATAGAGAAGGAGCTGCTTGCAGAGCCCTGACAGAAACTGATAAAGGGTATGCACAGATAGAGAAGGAGCTGCTTGCAGAGCCCTGACAGAGACTGAAAAGGGGTATGCACAGATAGAGAAGGAGCTGCTTGCAGAGCCCTGACAGAGACTGAAAAAGGGTATGCACAGATAGAGAAGGAGCTGCTTGCAGAGCCCTGACAGAAACTGATAAAGGGTATGCACAGATAGAGAAGGAGCTGCTTGCAGAGCCCTGACAGAGACTGAAAAAGGGTATGCACAGATAGAGAAGGAGCTGCTTGCAGAGCCCTGACAGAGACTGAAAAGTGGTATGCACAGATAGAGAAGGAGCTGCTTGCAGAGCCCTGACAGAGACTGAAAAACGGTATGCACAGATAGAGAAGGAGCTGCTTGCAGAGCCCTGACAGAGACTGAAAAAGGGTATGCACAGATAGAGAAGGAGCTGCTTGCAGAGCCCTGACAGAAACTGATAAAGGGTATGCACAGATAGAGAAGGAGCTGCTTGCAGAGCCCTGACAGAGACTGAAAAAGGGTATGCACAGATAGAGAAGGAGCTGCTTGCAGAGCCTTGACAGACTGAAAAAAGGTATGCACAGATAGAGAAGGAGCTGCTTGCAGAGCCCTGACAGACTGAAAAGGGGCATGCACAGATAGAGAAGGAGCTGCTTGCAGTGGTGTTTGGCATGAAGAGGTTCCACCAGTTCACACATGGACGAACTGTGGACGTGGAGTCAGATCACAAGACCTCTAGAGAGCATCATGACAAAGCCTCTCCACAGCGCACCAAGAAGACTACAAGGCATGCTCATGAGGCTCCAAAACTACGAGGTCAGTCTCCGATACATTCCGGGAAAACATGTGGTGCTGGCCGAGACCCTGAGCAGGGCGTACCTCACAGAACAAGCCAACAGAGGCCCTGTGGAGGTCGAAGTGGAATCAATTAATATGATACACTACCTCCCTGTGTCAAGCGAGAGACGAAAGCACATGCAGAGAGCCACTGAGCTGGAGCAGAAGCTCCAGACACTGAAAAAATGTGATCCTGCAGGAGTGGCCTGAAGTGAATAGACATGTACCCTTGGAAGTAGCCATGTATTTTTCACAACAGAGATGAGCTGAGTGTGCAAAATTGTGTTATCTTCAGAGGTGAGCGAGTCGTTGTGCCTACTGCCCTCAGGTCAGAGATAATGCAGAGAATCCATTCGTCACACATAGGAACAGAGGGGTGTCTGAGAGGAGCTCACGAGTGTGTCTACTGGCCAGGCATGAATGCACAGCTGAGAACATAACTGGCACAATGTAGCACCTGCACTGCATGAGGTATGAAGCAGCGGCAAGAAACGTTGGGGCCACACGAAGCACCAGAGCGTCCCTGGGGAAAAAATAGGGTAGGGACCGACCTGTTCCAGTTCAACGAGAGAGACGACATGGTCACAGTTGATTATCTCTCCAACTTCTGGGAAGTGGACCATTTGGAGAACACGCAGTTGTAAACGGTCATTCGAAAACTGAAGACACACTTTGCACGCTATGGGATACCTGACATCCTTTACTCAGACAATGGTCCCCAGTACTCGTCAGACGAGTTACAAAGTTTCAGCAAGGCTTGGGACTTTACACACAAAACATCGTCTCCAGGATACCATCAAAGTAATGGGAAAGTGGAATCGGCAGTGAAAACAGCGAATAACTGAAAAACTGAGCAGGTGCTGACCCATACCTGGTCCTGCTGGATCACAGAAATACCCCGTCACAAGGAACAGATGGCAGCCCTGTAATGGTGCTCATGGGAAGAGTAATAGTACAAAGACTCCTTATAATGAGTGAAAATCTTCTGAGACCGGGGATGGCAAACTGTCAGCTGGAGAAGTTCAAAGAAAGACAGCAGAAACAGGCAAAGTACTACGACACCTCTGCTAAGGACCTCACAGAGCTGCAACGAGATGACTGGGTGAGAGTTCAGCCACTCACAGGACAGAAAGAGTGGTGGCAGAGGGCCACAGTAGTCAGACCTGTGGAGCAAAGGTCCTACGAGGTGAAGACAGAACAGGGACAAGTCTTCAGGACGAACAGGCGTCACCTGAGGAAGAGCAGAGAAATAGAGGAGGATTTCCCCACTGTTGAGGAGCCTGGCACAGAGCCAGTAATCGGAGCACCAGCTGACGCCCAGCAGGGTGCTGAACACAACCTAGAGGTGAACGCTGCACCTCAACAAGAAGATCCAAACATCTCAGGTCAAGCACCTCCTGATGTAATCAACACTCCCCACGCAAGGTCTGGTAGGGCCATCCGAAGACCTGTGCATCTGAAAGAATTTGTGTGAAGGTAAAAAGTGATAATAATTAATAGACAGTCAGAGACCGTAAACAAACATTCAGTTCACATTCCAGTTTATTGCAGACATGGACTTACAATCCAAAGTTAGGTGGAGTCTCCCCTTGTTGGAAAAAAAGGAAAAAAAGAGAACATGTAGCAATATTGATGTTACTCATATTGATGATACACAGGAAACGGAAACCAGTTGTTACTTACTTCATTCATGTGCTGGTTGACAACATGCCTAGTAAAGTTTGCTTAACTATCTATCTTTGTCTGTCGTGACTACAACACAAAGCATATTGAAACAACCGGTATTTATGCACGGACCGGTTTGGGTTTTTACTTTACCTTCAACAATGGCATTTTAATGTTTGGTTTGGTAAATGTAATGCGCCATGTTTAACGTCCATTTTTATAGTTTACACCGCTACTTGAGTCATCCCTCTCCGCTCTCTCTCTCTCCATGCCGCTTTCCACACAGACCTAACCCCGCCCCCGTCACTCAAGAAGCGCGTTTGTTGTTGCTTGACAACGAGACACTTGCGTTCAGTCTGCATGGTCAATGCAGCACATGCAACAATGTTGATGACAACGAGGCTGTTTCTACTTTGATCCTAATATAAATCCACAGGCATTCTATAATTACAACATTCCTTTGTGTTTCTTACATCTGCAAACAGCTAGTTTGTATCTTCTTTGCAAGTTTAGCTAAATTGTGTTAGCCACTAATGATAATCGCTAGTTAGCTGGCTAGCATGTTGTTTGTGCAACAGTATATTCTAAATCAAAGAGCAATAGGCAAAGCATGATTATGTTGCCTATATAAATGAAGATTTAATATAGCCAAAGATTATAGAGTCCACTGATCATCACCTTGGTTCCTACCCTGTCACAATAACTCGTCCATGGCATTTTCATTCGTTGTCATGTCAAACAGCACTATATTCAAAGTGCCCACTATTAGTTAACTAACTATAGAATTGATTTCTATTTCCACGATTCCAAAAGTTCAAATCACAATTGCAACATTTGGTTAAAAATAAGGCCTCGTATTTTTGCCCATATCGTGGCAGTGTGGAAATGATCTCAAATGAGTGCAGGAAATGCAGAAATTGGTGGAAATGCAGGAAATTATTTTAGGTTGAAGTTGAATTGAACAGTATAAAACAATCAGAATGGAGACAGACCCATTGAAATCATTTAGAATATATGTGTTGCCACCCTACACACTCCTCATAAAGCAAATTTAGAACTTTTATTAATCAAAAACATAAAATACTGTCAAATACCGTCATACTGTCAATCATACCATGATATGATATTTTGGCCATATTGTCCAGACCTTCTGTTCACTGACAGATTTTCCGCCATTCTGGACTGTAGACTATGTGACCTTGTGATTGGGATACACACAATCCACAGCTAGGCAATAAAAGACAACAACAACAAAAACCAATTGATCTTCCGTGGCTAAATTATAGGCCTCTACTCCCGGTGTAGTATTCTGAATTATTACATTTCTTTCTGAACAGACAGCAGTAATTCTATACATTTGGCAAATGTATTTCATTTGATCAGTGGTGCTGCAGTACCATTCCCACAGCTAGGATTCTATAGAGAGATGGTAGTTGCAGGCTCATGTCTATCAGAACAGAGAGAGGGAGAGAGATAATAGAACGTTCATCTCATTCTAGTTCTGTGAGAGATAGGCTGCAGGCATGCTTCTCTCTCTCACCACAGCAATGGCCACACATTGGTCTCTAGGCTACAATGTTGTGCAAACCATAAACCCGGGCCGACCAACCCAAATCAATTCTTACAATATCAGGAACGGGCTGAAAATCTACATCAACATTCGCTTTTATTCAGATTTTCACCTCTCAGTGAAAAAAAATTGTTCATGCCACAAGAGGTACCGAATCCCGGCAAATAGGTTCAGGGACGAAAACGAGAGGTGCTCGATCATGATCCAGCAGGATCCAGCTCAAATTACCCACAGTCATTACCCCCCCCCCCCCCCAACAATCTCTCACAGGCTCACGTCAGAATTAGAAGTTCATTCGTGTTTGTCCAAACGTAAAATGTAGAGGTTGTACCAAACGTCAAATTTCAAAGTGTTTAAGGTTAAGTTTAGGCATTAACTCTGAATGGTTAAGTTAAGGTTTGGATAGGCATAAAACAAAAATATATTAAAAACAACTATCGCTGGATTTGAACATGCAACCTTTGGAAACAGAAGCAGACGCTTACACACCGATCCACCATCCCTTCAACCATCCCTTCAAAACCCTAGCAAAACCTGCTTGAAAGGAACAGCACTCACTGGTGCCCCAAGTGTCTGGTTTTCACATCATCTCCCAATGTCCTCAGACATGGATGGACGTCGAATACTGACTTGTACCACGGGTGATCTTGCTGTACCCCCAACACTAGTCCTGCAGTATTATTAAGAATCTCCATCTGTAGCTACGCCAACGCTAGTCCTGCAGTGTTATTGAGAAGCTCCATCTGTAGCTACCCCAACACTAGTCCTGCAGTATTATTAAGAAGCTCCATCTGTAGCTACATCAACACTAGTCCTGCAGTATTATTAAGAAGCTCCATCTGTAGCTACCCCAACGCTAGTCCTGCAGTGTTATTTAGAAGCTCCATCTGTAGCTACCCAAACGCTAGTCCTGCAGTGTTATTGAGAATCTCCATCTGTAGCTACCCCAACACTAGTCCTGCAGTATTATTAAGAAGCTCCATCTGTAGCTACCCCAACGCTAGTCCTGCAGTGTTATTGAGAAGCTCCATCTGTAGCTACCCCAACGCTAGTCCTGCAGTGTTATTGAGAAGCTCCATCTGTAGCTACCCCAACACTAGTCCTGCAGTATTATTAAGAAGCTCCATCTGTAGCTACCCCAACGCTAGTCCTGCAGTTTTATTGAGAAGCTCCATCTGTAGCTACGCCAACACTAGTCCTGCAGTATTATTAAGAAGCTCCATCTGTAGCTACCCCAACGCTAGTCCTGCAGTGTTATTGAGAAGCTCCATCTGTAGCTATCTACTCATCCATTCCTGTGGCCTGACGCTTGATATCTCTTTGTGTGAGAGATGTGGTGTTATGTGTTGTGTCTGCTTAATATGCATTTGTAATGTCGTGTGTGTGTGTGTGTGTGTGTGTGTGTGTGTGTGTGTGTGTGTGTGTGTGTGTGTGTGTGTGTGTGTGTGTGTGTGTGTGTGTGTGTGTGTGTGTGTGTGTGTGTGTGTGTGTGTGTGTGTGTGTGTGTGTGTGTGTGTGTGTGTGTGCTACAGTTTTTTTCGATTGCTAAACGACAGTGGGCACAACTGGAGTCACATGTGCAAAACTCTAACTACAGTCTGCACTACCAACAGTCACCTGAGCTAAACAGTTCACATCACCTGCAAAACTCATTCCAAGCAACACAACTCTTAACACATGGCTCAAAACACGCTCAGTGCAGCCAAACACTATGCACAACCCTCAATGAGATAACACACACTGTCACTCAGAACACACTGAGAGTAAAAACGCTAGCATCAAACACCAATACAGAAAATACAAACTTTTAATCTTTACAGTTTGAACAATTTCAGTGACTTCATACAAAGTAATATTTTCTTCAAAGAAAAGAGTGACATTCTTTCACATGATATATTACATTTTTTAGAACATAACAATTCTTTAAGGTAAATGAAAATTAGCAGTTTGCTTCAATAGTCTGTAGTAATTTACGGAATTACAGTAATGAGAAAAAAAGGTAGAAACTAAAAGTACATACTGTAATTCAAACAAATAATTGAGGGGCTAATCCTGCTAATCCGGTTTTCTTCAACATCACATCTAATGTTTTCTCTTGCCATGCACCTGGGGAAGAACCTTCTGGAGTGCCTTATCCATCCCTGGCAGTCCTCTGGACTCGTGTCCTCACATCCGGCACGCATGGCTTCCAAAAGAGACATTTGGTCATGTGGGTAGTGACCAAACACTTTCCACCTCCAGGCAGAGAAAAACTCCTCTATTGGGTTGAGGAAGGGTGAATATGCAGGCAGGTACAAAACCATAAACCTGTGATGTGCTGCAAACCAATCTGTGACAGCTGCAGAGTGGTGAAAAGCAACGTTATCGCAAACTATGACAAAAACTTTTTTTTTTTTACTGGCTCCCCCTGTTCTGCTGGCACTAGCTGAGCATAGAGCTGTTCTAGGAAAGCTATAAGCCTTTCTGTGTTGTATGGGCCAATGAGTGGTGTGTTGAGAAGCAAACCATCATTGGCCATTGCAGCACACATGGTGATATTTCCCCCCCTTTGGCCTGGAACCTCCACAGTGGCCCTTTGACCTATAACATTCCTTCCTCTGCGCCGTGTTTTGGCAAGGTTAAATCCAGCTTCATCGATAAATACAAATGAATGTTGTCTTTCCAGTGCTTCCACCTCCATTACTCTCTGAAAAACAGTAAGTGCACAGTTTTACTGTAGAAATGATAGTGTTTTTTTACTGTAAATATTTTGTATAGCTGTGTACGTAACCTCAGACGTCTTACCTGGACATATTGGTATCTTTGCTCTTTTACCCGTTCACTGTTTCGCTCGAACGGTACAGTGTATAACTGTTTCATTGTAACTTGGTGTTTCTTTAGTACTCAAGCAATAGTTGTTGTGCTGACAGAATTAACATTTTCAAATATATCATTATCAGCCAGCACTCTATCTTGAATCTCCCCTGCGCATCTGAAAATATTTTTCCTCTTCCCCCTGTTGAGGGCAGCCTTTGGGTCCTGTTGTAAAAATATATTTTACAGTCAAACTTACTGTAATATATATCTGTGTAAATATTATATAATTGCAATACAAAATAGATTCCTGTAATGTTTTCATTTACTGTAAGGATGTAACTCTCACCTGTTTGCATGATGGAAAATTCGCATTACAGATGCCACTGTGGATCTTTGCAGATTGGGTTGCACCCTCAACCCTGCCTCTCTCAATGAGAGACCATGGTTCACGACATGGTCTATAAGTGTAGCCCTTATTTCATCTGAAATAACAGCTCTTTGTCTTCTTTGTCTTCCTCCACGCATCCGCCCTCTCCCTGCCACCCTTCTCCCTCCACGAACTCATCTTCCTTGTTCCATTTCCAAAATGAGTCTTTCTGAGCTCTACCTATATATACTGTAATATGTGTGTGTGTTCACTAACAAGTCTAAAACAAGATACCTGCTTAGCCTTTCAGCTGAAATTGCAATCAGCAGTGTTTGAAAGGCACAAGGCTGAAATCTATTCCGTTTTGAATGTGTGGGTCACAGTTTTGACAGCAGTGTGTTAGCATTTGAACAAAGTGCTGTAAATCCACAGTGTTGTGCATGTTGTGTTTAAAGACATGGGATAAGTGTGTAGAGTTTTGAAAACTGTGTTCAAGCAATGAAAAACGAACTAGAGTTTGGTCCACATGAACTGCTGCTGTGCAGACTGTAGTTAGAGTTTTGCACGTGACTCCAGTTGTGTCCACTGTCGTTTAGCAATCGAAAAACTGTAATCACTGTGTGTTGTTTGGCAGGTCCGGGTCAGTCGGTCGGCTACCAGTCTGCGAGTTCTGTCGGTCAGCGGTCAAGATGGCGGACGTCTTGGAGAGCGGCGGGGCGGGAGCAGGCTCTGTAGGAGGAGCCGGCAGCGTGGATTGGCAGAAGCATTGCGTTGCCTTGGAGATGCAGCTGCTCAGGTTCCGTCTGCAGGCGGGGAAGATCCGAGAGCTGCTGGCTGAGAAGGTGAGAGAGGGGGGGCATCATGGCTAATGTAGTATATCCACCATCACGTGCCGTTGCTACTTTGTACTGTCTAAGGCAGCGTTTTTGCCCTAGCACTAGACCTGATTCTACTAATCAACACATCATCAAACCTTTGATTAGTAGAATCAGCTGTGTAGTGCTTGGGCAAAAACAAACTGTGCACTTAGCTGTATTTGAGTTCCCAAGACCAGGATAAAGAAACACTGGTCTGATGGAAAAGAACAAACAGTTGTACCCAAATCTACATGATTCTGTCATCACATAACATAAAGTACCAGATTATGTTTCCCACCCACGGGGCAGCCTTGCCAGTGTGTGTTTTGACCTGACATTGATTTGGCTGTGCATGAATGAACTGTACTATGTCCAAAATGCACCGTTTGTTTACCATTATACAGCCAACAGACACAGACCGTGTGGGATCTGGTTATGCTATGATGATGATCATTTGTGTTGATTTAGTAGAACCGGCTGGTTCAAGAACATTTTCTTTGAGTATTCCTCCTTGGCCAGTTGCCACACTGACACAAAAGACTACCTGTGAATGAACACCTACAACCTCCCTCCTCCTATCCCTCTGTCTCTCCCTTTGGTGCTTTTGTCGTCCTCTAGACTCTGTCATGCTGCATTGACCTCTGTGTAGCAAAAAATGGTTAACTGTCTGTTCCTTGTCTGTTCCAAACAGCCCTGCATGAAAGCAAGTAAACTGCTGACTTGTGTGAATGAGTGCCTGAGGGAAAATACAGGTGTGTGTGTGTGTGTGTGTGTGTGTGTGTGTGTGTGTGTGTGTGTGTGTGTGTGTGTGTGTGTGTGTGTGTGTGTGTGTGTGTGTGTGTGTGTGTGTGTGTGTGTGTGTGTGTGTGTGTGTGTGTGTGTGTGTGTGTGTGTGTATCAGGGAGGCTGCTGAGGGGAGGACGGCTCATAAGAACGGCTTGAACGGAACAAATGAAATGGCATTAAACGCATGGAAACCATGTATTTGATACCATTCCGCTGACTCTGCTCCAGCCATTACCACGAGCCCGTCCTCCCCAATGAAGGTGCCACCAACCTCCTGCGTAAGTGTTCTGAGAAAGTTCCTTATAAAATCCTTCCAGAAACAGTATAGAAACATTTACGAGGGATAGTTCTTAACATTTTTAATTGTACCATGAAACAAACATTTTTCCTTGCTTGTTTCAAAACATTCTAATAATGTTCAGAGTATGTAAAAAAAAGGGCTAACCAAGAAAAACTTCCAAAAACACTAATTCAAGGCAAAACATTGTTGGAGCAACAAAAAAGGCAGAGATCATTTATTATTTAGTCACTTGCTTAGTGTTCGGAGTAACGTTGTTCTTAAGCAACCTTTTGAAAGTCATTTTGCTCTGGGGCTGCTTCTTGCTAGCTGTAAGGGAGTATAAAACCAAGTATATTTGCATTGTTTTGGTAAGGAGGACTGTCATTTTAAGTTTCAGCCCTTATCCTCCTGCTGCTGTAGGTCAGTCAGCCGGATGTTTACAGGGCAAATTTAGGATTAATGATAAGATCATAAAGTCTCTCTGTTGCCCAGTGGCCTCTGTAGGATTTACTTTTCTGTCTCTTGTCAACCTATCAGTCCTCTACCTTCACTCTCACTCTCTGTGTGTGTGTGTGTGTGTGTGTGTGTGTGTGTGTGTGTGTGTGTGTGTGTGTGTGTGTGTGTGTGTGTGTGTGTGTGTGTGTGTGTGTGTGTGTGTGTGTGTGTGTGTGTGTGTGTGTGTGTGTGTGTGTGTGTGTTGTTTGGCAGGTCAGACGGTCGGTTACCAGTCTGCGAGTTCTGTCTGTCTGTCGGTGTCACGTGTGTGTGGCAGGGGTGTGAGGCAATCATTCCAAACAGCAATAACATGGCCGATTAGCACTCAACACCCTCCCCCTCCCCAGAGAGAACACACTCAGCAACAACACAGACCTCCACCCACCATCCTTGTGTGTGTGTGTGTGTGTGTGTGTGTGTGTGTGTGTGTGTGTGTGTGTGTGTGTGTGTGTGTGTGTGTGTGTGTGTGTGTGTGTGTGTGTGTGTGTGTGTGTGTGTGTGTGTGTGTGTGTGTGTGTGTGTGTGTGTGTGTGTGTGTGTGTGTGTGTGTGTGTTAATCACTGTGTGTTGTTTGGCAGGTCAGACGGTCGGTTCCCAGTCTGCGAGTTCTGTCTGTCTGTCGGTGTCGCGTGTGTGTGGCAGGGGTGTGAGGCAATCATTCCAAACAGCAATAACATGGCCGATTAGCACTCAACACCCTCCCCCTCCCCAGAGAGAACACACTCCGAAACAACACAGACCTCCACCCACCATCCTTGTGTGTGTGTGTGTGTGTGTGTGTGTGAAATATGCCTCGTTTGCTCTTTATAGAAGAGCTGTTTTCTATTAGTGATGGATTGGCTACAGTAAGTAAACACGAGACATGTGGACTTAGGAAGAAATTCATGTAACTATGAATGTCTTCCTAATGGCCCTAAGAAGTGGAGACGTGTGCTCTATCATGTGATGCAGGTCAATGGCCACCCCAGAGAGGAAGTCTATAGAAGGCAAAAGGCTACTGGCTCTGAGTGCACTGCACATATAAACATGATTTGTTGGGTTAGTTTGTTGATTTTATAGTACTGGAACCAAACGTGTGGAGCCTAAAAACATAGGATGAGTATAGTGCAAAGGAGACTAGAAGCTGTGTTCTCCAACCAAATTAGGTCTCACTGGACTTTGGGAAGAGATCTGAAATAAGCTTTTGGACTGGAAGATTAGAGAGAAAGGACTCGTTCTCTGTCTCTCACACCCATCTTCCCTTTGTTTATCTTTCCTCATGTAACATGTTGACCTCTGGATGTCCACTTAATGATTGAGCCAACATTTCACGAAACCATCAACAGTAACAATGGCTCTCACTAACCATTAACAGCCATATCACTGGGTTAATGATTATACTGTAGTCAGTTGCAGCTGAAACACCGAGGTAGATGGATGTTGGAGTTTGGCGAAGAACAGCCTGCGCTTTCTCTCTCTCTCTCTCTCTCTTTGGTATTAAGACAATAGAGTATAAGTTGCAGGTAAGGCTAACCTACAGACCAGCAGCAGCTTTCTGAGGGTCTGCAAAAAAGGTGTAGAATGCAGGCATACATTCATGGGAGTATTCTTAGATGTATGTTTACTGCTAGCTGCATTTCCAGGTCCTCTTTCAAATACTTGTTTGGATGTCTCACTATGGGATTCCCTGATAGGCGGATCACTACAGGAGGAACCAATCACACAACTCCTGTCAGGGAGACAGACCGGGTTGAGTGGCAAAAGCGGCGAGTCCTTCCCTGCCAGTCGCCCCACCGCTGGTTATTCTCGCTCTCTTTCTCAAAAGCCTGTGATTGCGCCCCCGCCCCCGCCCCTGCCTGTGTACTGGAGGCCTAGCTTAAAAATGGACCACTATAAGTATGAAGAGGGGTTCCTGCATGTGGCAATACCACCTACTGTACTGGAGCGCCCGCGCCCCCCCGCCCCTGCCTGTGTACTGGAGGCCTAGCTTAAAAATGGACCACTATAAGTATGAAGAGGGGTTCCTGCATGTGGCAATACCACCTACTGTACTGGAGCGCCCGCGCCCCGCCCGCGCCCCCGCCCCTGCCTGTGTACTGTAGGCCTAGCTTAAAAATGGACCACTATAAGTATGAAGAGGGGTTCCTGCAGGTGCATGAACCTTTTACTTTTTAGTTTTGGTCCACCAGCTTCAAACAGCTGTAAAAAAATATATATATATATTTTTTTTGTATTTGAAAAGATATTTCACAGCGATTTAGATGTTACAATGATTCCCTACACTAATCAGTGCTTGTTTTCTCACATAAACTGAAATTGAGCAAACAGTATAGAATTTTTGCAACCAGAAAAGGACCGAGCGATTTCCACTAGAAGAAGTCAGAACAGCTTTCCCATTTTGACAGATGCTGCTCCGGCGGGAGAAATTAATAGGCAAATATCTCAATACTGTGAAACACTATCATTTCACTATTACTGCAGACACTTCATATATATATATTTTGAACATTTTCAGAAATTCCAAAGCAAAGATCCTATGTATTGTACCTTTAAACATACAAAAAAGGCTAGTGAATTTGCCAGCTTGTCCCAATGAGTTTAGGTTAGCATGCTAATCGATTAGCATGCACCCCAGCCTGGATATTTTTGTCAGTGAAACATGACGAACTGAATACATTATGTACAGTATATTAACGCATCATTATCAAATATTGTAATGAGGAAACATTTGAGAAGTGAATGGCCAACATATTCACTCCAAAACAGGAGTTGATTTTCTCTCAACTCAGCTCAAAAACATCTGCCATGTATTTTAGAATGGCAGACTCATCACATGACCAATATCTGTTCTCTGATTGGAAGATTCCCAAAAAAATCGATCAAAATTGCTCAGTTTTATGGAAAAATGTTGCAGCAACCATTGCCGCAAGGCCAGCTAAACCACCAAACTAGCTTTCCTAGCCAGACTGTAAAAATGCTAGCTCTCCTCTCTCATTTAGTTCAACCCACTTTCCCTCGTGACGTGTTGAGTAGACTGACTGACCTAGCTTCACAGCTCGACTGTCAAGAGCAACGCTTTGTTCATTGAGAGACAAAGAAAGCACATGCTTTCTCCAGCTGACATTGTGCTAATTAGCTAGGTTTATAGTTTTTTTTTTTTTTAGCTTTTACCTTTCTCCTCTTTCTCTACATTCACTTGTTTGTGTTAACTAGACAGACCGGTTGAGCCTCACTGCATTACGTTCATGAGAGAATATCAGCCCAAAGTCGAACAACGCAACCATTTAGGGATGCAGGATGGGTAACAGTGGTTTTGACCGCGGACCAAGCCAATCGTTCAAAATGTAACAAGTAGTTTTGGGTGTCAGGAAAAATGTAAAAAGTGCATTCTTTTCTTTAGGAATGTAGTGGAGTAAAAGTGAAAGTTGTTAAGAATATAAATAGTCATGTAAAGTGTACATTACCTAAAAAACTACTTAAGAACTACTTTACATTATTTTGCTTTACACAACTGGAGGAAGCTCATGTTCCGTATGCTTATTTTCACATTAGCATTCTACCAGCACACAGGACGCTTCTCAGGTTTTCCTTTCAGGGCACAGCCTATAAATATCTTGTTGTCTCCTTCGGGCTAGCACACGCTCCACGGACGTTCAGCAAGTGTGTTGGACAGCTCTAGCACCCCCGAGTAATCAGGGGACTGAGTGTTGGGGGTTGATGGCGCCCACCATCTCCATAGTACCACTAAGACTACTGAGGATGAGAGACCTCCAGCATTGGGTATCTGCCCAGCATCTGTGCACACCACGACACCTCAATAGAAAGTTAAGGGTGACCACAGAATGACTCTCGGCTCTCCGACATTGGAGAAGCCTCTCGATCTTCGACTCAGGCACTCCCCTACGGTTAGTATCAATGAGGAAAGTGGTGATAACAGGCACACTCACGGTGTGGGGCGGCACAGTTTTACAAAGGAAGACCAGTATACGGATTGGGGTCCCCACAGTTACGCCATGCTATTATAAACTGCGTCAAACTGCTGACATTGTTCCTTTCATTGAAACACTTTCAGCCTTTCCTTCAGAATTGTCACATCCTAGGGCCTCCTGAGTTGCGCAGTGGTCTAAGGCACTGCATCGCAGTGCTAGCTGTGCCACTAGAGATTCTGGTTGGAGTTCAGGCTCTGTCTCAGCCGGCTGCGACCGGGAGACCCATGGGGGCAGCGCACAATTGGCCCAGCGTCGCCTGGGTTAGGGGAGGGTTTGGCCGGCAGGGATGTCCTTGTCCCATTGCGCTCTAGCGACTCCTGTGGCGGGCTGGGCGCGGTGCACGCTGACACGGCTGCCAGGTGTACGGTGTTTCCTCTGAGATATTGGTGCGGCTGGCTTCCAGGTTAAGCAGGCATTGTGTCAAGAAGCAGTGCGGCTTTGCTGGGTTGTGTTTCGGAGGACGCGCGTCTCTTGACCTTCGCCTCTCCTGAGTCCGTACGGGAGTTGCAGCGATGGGACAAGACTGTAACTAACTACCAATTGAATACCATGAAATTGGGGAGAGATGGGGTAAATAAAAATAAAAAAAGACAAAATAATAAGGAAAAATATCAAAGAAAAAGAAAGGTCCAATACGACTGTGGTGGCCTTTCGGAAAAGCTGACCACGACTCCATTTTGCTGATCCCTGCCTACAGACAGAAATTAAAACAAGAGGCTCCCACGCTGAGGTCTGTCCAACGCTGGTCAGACCAAGCTGACTCTACACTCCAAGACTGCTTCCATCACGTGGACTGGGACATGTTTCGTATTGCGTCAGATGGGAATATTGACGAATACGCTGATTCGGTGTGCGAGTTCATTAGAACGTTCGTCGAAGATGTCGTTCACATAGCAACGATAAAAACATTCCCTAACCAGAAACCGTGGATTGATGGCAGCATTCGCGTGAAACTGAAAGCGCGAACCACTGCTTTTAATCAGGGCAAGGTGTCTGGCAACATGACTGAATACAAACAGTGCAGCTATTCCCTCCGTAAGGCTATCAAACAAGCTAAGCGTCAGTACAGAGACAAAGTGGAATCTCAATTCAATGGCTCAGACACAAGAGGCATGTGGCAGGGTCTACAGTCAATCACGGACTACAAGATGAAATCCAGCCCAGTCACGGACCAGGATGTCTTGCTCCCAGGCAGACTAAATAACTTTTTTGCCCGCTTTGAGGACAATACAGTGCCACTGACACGGCCTGCAACGGAAACATGCAGTCTCTCCTTCACTGCAGCCGAGGTGAGTAAGACATTTAAACGTGTTAACCCTCGCAAGGCTGCAGGCCCAGACGGCATCCCCAGCCGCGCCCTCCGAGCATGCGCAGACCAGCTGGCCGGTGTGTTTACGGACATATTCAATCAATCCCTATACCAGTCTGCTGTTCCCACATGCTTCAAGAGGGCCACCATTGTTCCTGTTCCCAAGAAAGCTAAGGTAACTGAGCTAAACGACTACCGCCCCGTAGCACTCACTTCCGTCATCATGAAGTGCTTTGAGAGACTAGTCAAGGACCATATCACCTCCACCCTACCTGACACCCTAGACCCCCTCCAATTTGCTTACCGCCCAAATAGGTCCACAGACGATGCAATCTCAACCACACTGCACACTGCCCTAACCCACCTGGACAAGAGGAATACCTATGTGAGAATGCTGTTCATCGACTACAGCTCGGCATTCAACACCATAGTACCCTCCAAGCTCGTCATCAAGCTCGAGACCCTGGGTCTCGACCCCGCCCTGTGCAACTGGGTACTGGACTTCCTGACTGGCCGCCCCCAGGTGGTGAGGGTAGGCAACAACATCTCCTCCCCGCTGATCCTCAACACGGGGGCCCCACAAGGGTGCGTTCTGAGCCCTCTCCTGTACTCCCTGTTCACCCACGACTGCGTGGCCACGCACGCCTCCAACTCAATCATCAAGTTTGCGGACGACACAACAGTGGTAGGCTTGATTATCAACAACGACGAGACGGCCTACAGGGAGGAGGTGAGGGCCCTTGGAGTGTGGTGTCAGGAAAATAACCTCACACTCAACGTCAACAAAACTAAGGAGATGATTGTGGACTTCAGGAAACAGCAGAGGGAACACCCCCTATCCACATCGATGGAACAGTAGTGGAGAGGGTAGCTAGTTTTAAGTTCCTCGGCATACACATCACAGACAAACTGAATTGGTCCACTCACACTGACAGCGTCGTGAAGAAGGCGCAGCAGCGCCTATTCAACCTCAGGAGGCTGAAGAAATTTGGCTTGTCACCAAAAGCACTCACAAACTTCTACAGATGCACAATCGAGAGCATCCTGGCGGGCTGTATCACCGCCTGGTACGGCAACTGCTCCGCCCTCAACCGTAAGGCTCTCAAGAGGGTAGTGAGGACTGCACAACGCATCACCGGGGGCAAACTACCTGCCCTCCAGGACACCTACACCACCCGTTGTTACAGGAAGGCCATAAAGATCATCAAGGACATCAACCACCCGAACCACTGCCTGTTCACCCCGCTATCATCCAGAAGGCGAGGTCAGTACAGGTGCATCAAAGCTGGGACAGAGAGACTGAAAAACAGCTTCTATCTCAAGGCCATCAGACTGTTAAATAGCCACCACTAACATTGAGTGGCTGCTGCCAACACACTGTCATTGACACTGACCCAACTCCAGCCATTTTAATAATGGGAATTGATGGGAAATGATGTAAATATATCACTAGCCACTTTAAACAATGCTACCTTATATAATGTTACTTACCCTACATTATTCATCTCATATGCATATGTATATACTGTACTCTACAACATCGACTGCATCCTTATGTAACACATGTATCACTAGCCACTTTAACTATGCCACTTTGTTTACTTTGTCTACACACTCATCTCATATGTATATACTGTACTCGATACCATCTACTGTATGCTGCTCTGTACCATCACTCATTCATATATCCTTATGTACATGTTCCTTATCCCCTTACACTGTGTATAAGACAGTAGTTTTGGAATTGTTAGTTAGATTACTTGTTGGTTATCACGGCATTGTCGGAACTAGAAGCACAAGCATTTCGCTACACTCGCATTAACATCTGCTAACCATGTGTATGTGACAAATAAAATTTGATTTGATTTGATTTTGAAATTTGATTTGATTTGATTTGGCATGCATCAACTGCCCGGGTGGCGCTCGCTCTCTGCGTCTACACAGATGAGCTGTCAATATTATTCTATGAAGCAGACCTGCTCTCACTACACTCGACTTGTCTCAGGCGTGCTAAATGTGGGAGCGGACTTACATATCTCTCCCTTATTAAAACTGCTTTGCTGATTGCACACCTGCAAAGCGAGTGAGTGAGCTGCACGCACTGTCCGTCCCCAATTCGTGCCTACAGTTTGCCCCGGGTTATCCAAGGGTTACTTAATTGGCTTTTGGTTTCCACCCGCCACTCTTCTCTTCTACGGAGGAAAATTGTCTCTACAGTTTGTGTCCATAACACGCTTTGCACACTTACTTGGATAGAACAAGAGCAACTCTTCGTTTCTTGGGCACCTCCCTACAAGGGTCGGCGCTTCTCTCGTCAACGGCTATTCCATTGGACAGTGGAGGCTATTATAATTGTCTTATAATACCAATGGTTTATGGACCCCGGACGGCCTGAGGGCTCATTCCACTGGAGGTATCTCCTTGGGCCCTGTTCAAATGCATCTCTTTGCGAGAGATTTGCGATACAGCATGTTGGGCCACCTCTCACACATTTATGAGGTTTTACCAACTGGATGTCACTGCACCTTTGTTGGTGCATCCTGTCCTCGGTGACAAAGCCTCCGAGGCAGTGGTGAAGTGGTGCCTAGAGAAGTGGGTACACTTCAATTTAGCTTTTAAAAAAAAGGAAAGGCATCCTGTGTGAAAGTTCTTATGAGAAACAGTTATAAATCCCATATTGGTCTTTCAGAGTCAGGCCAACAACCCAAGCTGTACTGTGCAAGTAGGTAAATAGTAGGCCTAAACAGATACAGTAAATGAGACTCAACTGAGTCAGGAGAAATTGATAGATTTCTGATTTTTCACATTTCTTTCAGGTTTTTGCTCTCAAAGTCACACGTCAATAGAAAAACATCAGGAGACCATTTTTGAGGTCTGGGAAAAATCCAATAAATGTAGATTTGTTTTTGCGTGTGTAATTACCCTTCAATTCAAGTGCACAGGCACTGCTGTTTGCTTAGCGGTGTTTCTGTAGCACATGAGATGTCGTTTCCAAAACCAATGGCCACTGGATTGATGCAAATCATCATGATATCATTTTGCCAGTTAGGCATAGGCGACTTTGTAGCTATTTAAAATTTCATTGAGAAGGTTTTTGGGAAGCCTTTCCCTCTGTCATAAGCGTCGCTATATTAGCGTCGCTAATTGTTTGAAACCTGGACGTTTTACATCCTATAATGAGGCATGTCTTACGTTGCTTCAAAGTAGCCTATAGCCAAAATCCCACCATAGAAACGTGGATGCAATTATTTTACAGACTTCCTCATATGCATTCTCCTGTACTATTGGTTTCCTTTCAACATTCTTTCATTGTCTAGCAGCCAAAGGTATTATCTTAGTCATATTATCAACCCATGATAGCTGTTGCATCTTTAGATCTCCCCTCTTTCTAAATTTAGAACAGATCCTTCCATCTCTGTTCATGAAACCGCTCGCGTGTGCAGAGAGTGCATTTAAGAACGGTGTTTTCCCACAAATGTTATTTTGGAACATTTGCGTGTTGGCCTACCGCCGCGTTCACTTCGCTGGGCCTAAAATGTGAATAAATAATAGGTCAGAGCGAAACATTCTGATCTGTTCCATCAGCCTTATTAATCGTAGACCTCCCCTACACTACTTCGACACACATTGTGGGGACTAAGAAGTGAGTATACGCAACGCCCACTGAAAGATTAAGTGGGTACCCCGTGTATACCTGCGCATACCCTCCACGACACCACTGCTCTGAGGGGTGATATTGTTGGGACTACCCTGGCTTCGGGAGAACATGTTTGTGATGCGAGAGTCGGCCATAACCCATTGTGAGTCATCAAAATGAGTATTTGAAAGAGAACTCAAGGTTACTTTTGTAACCCCCTGTACTCTGAGGATGAGTGAGATGTCCCAGTGCATTTCTCTGCTAGCAAGAGGGCAAAGAAGAGAGACATGCTTGAGAATAACCAGAGGGTCTCCGACAGACATTGTGTTATTGGTTCTTCTTGTAGTGATCCTCCTATCAGCAAATCCCATTGTGGGGCATCTCACTCATCTTCTCAGAGAACCGAGGTTACAAAAGTGACCTAGTTTCTCTATTTCTTTACTCATGTCCAGATTTTCTTCAGATAGTTGCAGCAGGAGTATGTTAACTGCGCTGTTGTCTATGACGAAGCTATCAGCTGTTAGTGGATGAGATGACCCACTGTGTCTCGTCCAGTCGGTTATCCTGTCTGCCACTCTCTCTGTCCACCTCCCTCCCTGGATACTATCAGCCCCTCTGGATTCCTCAGTGTTAAGAGAGGAGAGGAGTACTATACCATCACCCGACCCACCTTCCAACCTTACAGCATTTACAACTCCGCTCAGCTCAACTTTCGAAACACAAGACTCCATTTTGAAAAGAAAATCTAGGCTATTTTATCTTCCACACAAAGGAATACTAAGCATTTAAATAAACATGTAATACATATATTCATCTTAGATTCTATGCTCTTACAAGTAACTTGGTTGAGGTACTTGGTGAAATATGTATTAAATTGTAGCAGAAAGATGATTCTGAAGTCAGTCAGAGTGAACAACAGTTGCTGGATACTTGAGATACTGTACTGTAGTTGTCTCATGCCTGGTCAGTGGACCCCCCCCCCCCCACACACACACACACACACACACACACAGACACACACACACACACACACACACAAGCACACATACACACGTACAAAACACAGTAATGTCAGCCTTCAATCCCGTGACTCAAGTTGATTCCCTTTCCCAGCTCCTTCAACTTCTAACCTGCTCTGACCTCCTTTGTTTTCTAAAGGTTACTACAAGCTCCACTCCGTTGATCCACGTGCGTTCGCGTGGGTAAAGTGGGATTTCGTGAGCGGCATACACATTCAAAAGGTGGCGACAGCAAAGGTTTTTCTTCTTGTCATATTATTTTGTGAAAGAGTCACTTCACTAGCTAGTAGTAGCTAGCTGGCAGCCTGGCTAGCTGGCTTTAGACTGGCTAAAAACATTAGCCTTTTTAGCTCCCCACATCTCCATGTGAAATAATACGATTTATAATTAAAACAATATGCCTTGGCAAATATTTGTATCCTTGCCGGTGTAACCTAAAACATTATCCCATGCTGCTTATGTATTTATTCCCATATCAGCTAAAAATACAACATCATCATGTTTTGTTCACGGAGAAAAAAAAGCACATGGCTAGCTAGTTGGCTCCAGTAGCTTCTTCTTAGTTAATACTTGGATTATTTTTGGTTGGTTTACTGTTTGAACTGTCGCTGGGATTATATTTGGCTATTCTGATGATCAGATATACTGGAGATCAGATCAAGGAACCAAACGACAACACTGCCCCCAGAGATGATACGGCACGTCTCAATTTTCAGCGAGTACAAAAGTATGTTGAACGCCGGAGAGTATATAAACTCGGCAAAAAAAAGAAACTGACATTTTTCAGGACCCTGTCTTTCAAGGGTAATTTGTAAAAATCCAAATAACTTCACAGATCTTCATTGTAAAGGGTTTAAACACTGTTTCCCATGCTTGTTCAATGAACCATAAACAATTCATGAACATGCACCTGTGGAACGGTCGTTAAGACACTAACAGCTTACAGACGGTAGGCAATTAAGGTTATAACACAGTTATGAAAACTTAGGACACTAAAGAGGCCTTTCTACCGACTCTGAAAAACACCAAAAGAAAGATGCCTAGGGTCCCTTCTAATCTGCGTGAACGTGCCTTAGGCATGCTGCAAGGAGGCATGAGGACTGCAGATGTGGCCAGGGCAATAAATTTCCATGCCCGTACTGTGAGATGCCTAACACAGCGCTACAGAGAGACAGGACGAACAGCTGATCGTCCTCGCAGTGGCAGACCACGTATAAAAACACTTGCACAGGTACAGGATGGCAACAACAACTGCCCGAGTTACACCAGGAACGCACAATCCCTCCATCAGTGTTCAGGCTGTCCTCAATAGGCTGAAAGAGGCTGGACTGAGGGCTTGTAGGCCTGTTACAAGGCAGGTCCTCACCAGACACCACCGGCAACAACGTCACCTATAGGCACAAACCCACCATCGCTGGACCAGACAGGACTATGCTCTGAATCTTAATAGATCTCCATAGAGCTTGTAGTAAGCTTTACTTGGATGTGTCAGATACTTTAATGTTCATTCCATTTTATAAGTACCTCCTATGTCCCCTCGTTGTCATATTTGCCTGCTTAAAATCTTCCTGAGAGACTTGTGACTATAAGCTAACCATATGCTTTTTACTACTGGTTAATGTGTGGTGAAGACTTTGTTTACTTTTCTGACTCCTTTCTCACTCGGCCAGTAATGCCTTTCTTTGGACTCATTCTCAAGGTTTTGACCTTGAGGTGAAGAGTCACTTCACCACTAACCACTAACACCCTACGCCCACTCCTTCCCTCTGTTCCCCCCCTTCTCCCCTAGATTTAGTCAGTGTTAATCCAGCCGTGAGTGACTAAATCTGTTTCCTAAATGGCGTCATATTCCCTATATAGTGCACTAGTTTTGACCAGAGCCCTGTAAGCCCTGGTCAAAAACAGTGCACATACATACAGTTGAAGTCTGAAGTTTACACACACCTTAGCCAAATACATTTAAACTCAGTTTTTCACAATTCCTGACATTTAATCCAGTAAAAATTCCCTGTTTTAGGTCAGTTAGGATCACCACTTTATTTTAAGAAGGTGAAATGTCAGATTAATAGTAGAGAGAATGATTTATTTCAGCTTTAATTTCTTCTGAGTGGGTCAGAAGTTTACATGCACTCAATTAGTATTTGGGAGCATTGCGTTTAAATTGTTTAACTTGGGTAAAATGTTTCGGGTAGCCTTCCACAAGCTTCCCGCAATAATTTGGGTGAATTTTGGCCCATTCCTCCTCACAGAGCTGGTGTAACTGTGTCAGGTTTGTAGGCCTCCTTGCTCGCACACACTTTTTCAGTTCTGCCCACAAATTTCCTATAGGATTGAGGTCATGGATTTGTGATGGCCACTCCAATACCTTGACTTTGTTGTCCTTAAGCCATTTTGCCACAACTTTGGAAGTATGCTTGGGGTCATTGTCCATTTGGAAGACCCATTTTCGACCAAGCTTTAACTTCCTGACTGATGTCTTGAGATGTTGCTTCAATATATCCACATCATTTTCCTACCGCATGACACCATCTATTTTGTGAAGTTCACCAGTCCGTCCTGCAGCAAAGCACCCCCACAACATGAGGCTGCTTCATGGTTGGGATGGTGTTCTTTGGCTTGCAAGCCTCCCCATCCAAACACAACAATGGTCATTATGGCCAAACAGTTCTATTTTTGTTTCATCAGACATTTCTCCAAAAAGTATGATCTTTGTCCCCATGTGCAGTTGCAAACCGTAGTCTGACTTTTTTTATGGCGATTTTGGAGCAGTGGCTTCTTCCTTGCTGAGCAGCCTTTCAGGTTATGTTGATATAGGATTTGTTTTACTGTGGAGATAGATACGTCTGTACCTGTTTCCTCCAGCATCTTCACAAGGTCCTTTGCTGTTGTTCTGGGATTGATTTGCACTTTTCGCACCAAAGTACGTTCATCTCTAGGAGACAGAACGCGTCTCCTTCCTGAGCGGTATGACGGCTGCGTGGTCCCATGGTGTTTATACTTGCATACTATTGTTTGTACAGATGAACGTGGTACCTTCAGGCATTTGGAAATTTCTTCCAGGGATGAACCAGACTTGAAGAGGTCTACAATTCTTTTCTGAGGTCTTGGCTGATTTCTTTTGATTTTCCACATGATGTTAAGCAAAGAGGCACTGAGTTTGAAGTTAGGCCTTGAAATACATACACAGGTACACCTCCAATTGACTCAAATGATGTCAGTTAGCCTATCAGAAGCTTCTAAAGCCATGACATCCTTTTCTGGAATTTTCCAAGCTGTTTAAAGGCACAGTCAACTTAGTATATGTAAACTTCTGACCCACTGGAATTGTGATACAGTGAATTACAAGTGAAATAATCTGTCTGTAAACTATTGTTGGAAAAATCACTCATGCACAAAGTAGATGTCCTAACCGACTTACCAAAACTAGGTTTAATGACTCCAACCTAAGTGTATGTAAACTTCCGACTTCAACTGTATATGGGCAAAACGTATCCTTATTCTAGTATTAATGTCAGAGGTCGAGGCAGTCTTTGCGAGGTTTCCACAGCTAAGCTTTAACTGACGTGTATCTCAATCGTTGTGCTCTATGTTTAGCTCATCATGCTCCAGTGTCTAAGTACCAGTCCTCTAGAAATGTAAAAACATCTGATCTCACCACAGATAATTCCTCCGAGACTCCTGTCACACACACACACACACACACACACACACACACACACACACACACACACACACACACACACACACACACACACACACACACACACACACACACACACACACACACACACACACACACACACACACACACACACACACACACTATCCTTGTGGGGACCAAGCAATTGATTCCCATTCAAAGTCCTATTTTCCCTAACCCCTATCCTTAAACCTAACCCTTAACCTAACTCCAAATCCTAAACCTAACCCTAAACCCTAACCCTTAACCCTAATTGTAACCCTAAACCTAAGCCTAAACTAGCCTTTTTCCTTGTGGGGACTGTCAAAATGTCCCCACCGTTACATTGTTTTACGATCATTGTGAGGTCCCATCAAGGATAGTAAAACCAAAAAATACACAGACACACACAGACTGTAGCCCCCTCTGATGAGCTCAGTGTATGGCAATTTCGGGACCACCCTCCACTATAGGATGAAGTTAGGTTCAGTGTTTCCTGAAAACCCTCTGATGAACGTGCCTGATAATGTTCAAGGTTTTATTGTTCAGTAGAATTGCATGCTGTGAAGAGAAATGTCTGAGTTGAATTGGTATCGTGCAATGACTTTCACAAGGTTGACAAACCAAGGGTCCTCCCTCCTCTACCCCCGCTCACCTCTCTCCCAGACCCCCCCACAGCTGTGTGTGTGTGTGTGTGTGTGTGTGTATTTGTTGTGTGTTTGTTTGTGGTCTATAGAGCTAACAGAGTGTGTGTGTGTGTGTGTGTGTGTGTGTGTGTGTGTGTGTGTGTGTGTGTGTGTGTGTGTGTGTGTGTGTGTGTGTGTGTGTGTGTGTGTGTGTGTGTGTGTGTGTGTGTGTGTGTGTGTGTGTGTGTGTGTGTGTGTATTTGTTAACAGAGTGTGTGTTTGTTTGTGGTCTATAGAGCTAACAGAGTGTGTGTGTGTGTGTGTGTGTGTGTGTGTGTGTGTGTGTGTGTGTGTGTGTGTGTGTGTGTGTGTGTGTGTGTGTGTGTGTGTGTGTGTGTGTGTGTGTGTGTGTGTGTGTGTGTGTGTGTGTGTGTGTGTGTGTGTGTTTGTTAACAGAGTGTGTGTTTGTTTGTGGTCTATAGAGCTAACAGAGTGTGTGTGTGTGTGTGTGTGTGTGTGTGTGTGTGTGTGTGTGTGTGTGTGTGTGTGTGTGTGTGTGTGTGTGTGTGTGTGTGTGTGTGTGTGTGTGTGTGTGTGTGTGTGTGTGTGTGTGTGCATTTGTTAACAGAGTGTGTGTTTGTTTGTGGTCTATAGAGCTGTGTGTGTGTGTGTGTGTGTGTGTGTGTGTGTGTGTGTGTGTGTGTGTGTGTGTGTGTGTGTGTGTGTGTGTGTGTGTGTGTGTGTGTGTGTGTGTGTGTGTGTGTGTGTGTGTGTGTGTGTGTTAGCCTACATTGCAAGATGTGTCTTGTCTGAACCTGTGCATGGCAGCGTCTCTGAGTTGAGTTGTTGAGTTTGTGTAAGCACTAGAGCTAACAATTGTGATTGTGGAGGCTCAATAGTTACCCCTCAAAAGGAGGACAGTGCAAACTCTCTCTTACACAACCACACGCACACACAGGATTTTCCAGTGACCCTCTTGGACCCCATACTGACACAGCTGACCCGTAAGAAGGAGTAACCATGGCAACCTTTTTGTCCCCTAGATGCAAGAGCTGGAGCAGAGGGTTACAGAGTCTGACCAACGGGCTGAGAGCGCCGAGAAACGGGTACGGCAGAGCTTTAAAACCACGGCTTCAGTTACTGGAGAAGCTTCAGTCGCCTCAAGTCGCTGCAGCAACAGTCTGCCCAGAGTCAGGCTCGTCTCCACTACACACAAGTCAAAAGAGATGTTCAGAACTTTCTCTCTCCTTCACCTTCTTCCTCTGTCTTTGTCTCGCTCTCGTTCCTCTAAGTTCCGCAACTATGCTCCGTATAAACTTCGAGGCTCTACTTTTTTTGTCTCCTCTACCGAGAGTCAGAGAAAGAGCCCGCTTATTCCCGTCTGCCTTGCGAGTCTGTGAGCATGTCATCCTATTGTAGTTAATGATCTATTACAGGTCCATGTCATGGAAGAGAAGCTGAAATCTGCAAACATGCTACAACCCAGCGAATCAGAGAACTCGTTGTACAGAAGGTACCAGGAGCTGACCAATCAGGTGCAGGAGAAAGATGCTGTGATAAAGAGATTAGAGGTGCAGCTGGAAAAACAGGTATGGAAGTTATAGGGTGAGTCACAAATGGTTTCCTATCCCTTATATAGTGCACTACTTTTGAGCAGAGCTCTATGGCCCCTGGTCCAAAGCAGTGCACTACATAGAGAATATGGTGCCATTTGAGAAGCAACCATAGATAAGGAACATACATGTCCATTTATGTTCATAATGATGTGGGTTTTGATAAACCCCTGACTAACCCTAAAGCCCTGTTTTCTTGGCCTATAGATCTTAGTCAGAGCCCAGGAGGCTAAGATCATTGAGGAGAAGGCTGCTAAAATCAAAGACTGGGTTACATTCAAGCTACGAGAGGTAAGCTCAAATACAGCATGCAGTATTGTTGTCACGATACCAGTGTGTATCACAATACTATGAAGTAAGGAAGAAAAGGACACAAAACGTGAATTGGACTTAATTTCCTGAGGAAAATAGTCCTAATGTAGGGAAAAAACAGCCTTGTGTCGTCACCCAGTGTCACATTTGTTTACTTTGCACGGTACAGATGTAGGACGTCTTTTCGACACAGTTTGGAGGAAAAAGATCCTCCAGCAACAGGACATTTGAATTATTATGTGGATTATAATGCAGATACATTTTTGTTTTTGAAGGACCATCCGAGTTTAGCCTGCTTTGTATGTTCTCTTTTTGGCAAGGAACATTTCAGTATCACAATACTGGCATCGTCTACAGTACATGTAAATCCTATATGGACCAGCCAAGTCACAGATTTCTTTGCCATTATTTCAACTGTAACACAAACATAGGGTCATGATCAGTTGATAGAGACAATGAGAACAATTCACTCAGAACGTCTACTCTTTGTTATCTTCTTTCTGTACGGTTCTTCAGATGGAGATTGAGAACCAGCAACTGAAGGTGTCCAACCTGAAGCAGGCAGAACAGATCATGATGCTCCAGGACAAACTCCAAGGTGATCCTCCTTCCACCACAGCTGTACAAAACTCATGGGAACTTCAGTTGATCTACCCAGAATACTCTCTGAGAGTGCCACACTCTGTTTTAATAGACAGACACCCTCGCCCAGTGGCCTTGGATGCTTGCCAGCTGCTAGTCAACTGTTTTCCCCGCAATAACAACTACAAGGATCTGTCCGAGTGGGAGTATGTAGATTATGAAGAGAAGGGGGCCCAGCACAGAGCCATGGAGCACACCCTATGTTACTTTGATAGTAACACCCTATGTCACTTTGATAGTATGTTGGCCTATGTTCTACAGAGCATGTTGTGATATTGCCAAAAGCTGCAGTTGTGTCGCTAGATTGACTATATTTTCCCCTCTTGTTCAATAGCTATCTTGGAGAACCCTTCATCTCCTGGACCACCCACCTCTCCTTCCACAGACACCCACCAGGTACCCTGCAGCCCCTTATACCCCCCAAGATGTCCAGGGACCCCGCCAGTCCAGGAGGATACAAGCTGGGGAAGACAGACAGGCATAGGGGACAGGTCAGAGCAGCCCTGTAAACGGAGCGGTGACCGAGGGGACAGAGACACAACAGGCCACGGCACAGTGACAGTAACCCTGTCAAACACTCCCTGTCTGGGCAGCAGGGGCAGGGAGACTAGGGCTGGACCTGGTAGTCCTGTTCCAACCACTCGAGGTCAAGACCAACCACTAGGTGGTGCTACTCCCAGAGACCACTCCTCGGACGAGCTCAGCAGCAAGTTCCGCTGCCAAAGTCTCCGCTCCTCCTCCTCTTCCTCCTCCTCCTCTTCCTCCACCTATGAAACAACCCACGGGGGTCCCGGTATCCCTGACACCCCTACCCCCACCTCCACCCCTAAAAGCCCTCTCCTCTGCCGTTCTCCGTCTAACTCCCACCCCTTCCAGACCACCGCCCAGACCCTGGCTCTACCCTCCCATCCTGGGACCAGCATGACCTTACCCAAGGTGTGACACGTTCTACATTCCTAACTAGTGGCCCTTAATCACCTGTCATTACAGTGCTCTTTCCCTTGCTTGTATCTGTGCACCTGTGTCGTACATTCCTTGTGACTCGGGGATTCTTGGAAAACGGAACGATCTGTACTTTTTCCCCCCACATTGTTTCTTAATATTAACAACATTTGAAATACTGTATGTATTTTGATAGACCAAAGTATCGGCTATCACACAATGTAAAGGAACAACCTCCTAATTCTCCGTCAGACACCATAAAAGGCATTTCATTTTACATTTACATAGGCCTTGATTGTTTAATTCTGACATTATATGTAATACAAATAAGTCTAACTTAATATGTAATACAAATAAGTCTAACTTAATATGTAATACAAATAAGTCTAACTTAATATGTAATACAAATAAGTCTAACTTAATATGTAATACAAATAAGTCTAACTTAATATGTAATACAAATAAGTCTAACATAATATGTAATACAAATAAGTCTAACTTAATATGTAATACAAATAAGTCTAACTTAATATGTAATACAAATAAGTCTAACTTAATATGTAATACAAATAAGTCTAACTTAATATGTAATACAAATAAGTCTAACTTAATATGTAATACAAATCTCTGAATACAAATACGTATTTTTGTATTGTTTAATAGCCTATACACTGAGTGTCCAAATCATTAGGAACACCTGCTCTTTCCTTGACATAGACTGACCATGTGAATCCAGGTGAAACCTACGATCCCTTATTGGTGTCACTTGTTAAATCCACTTCAATCAGTGTAGATGAAGGGGAGGAGACAGGTTATTAAAGAAGGATGCTTAAGCCTTGAGACAATTGAGACATGGGTTGTGTGTGTGTGTGTGTGTGTGTGTGTGTGTGTGTGTGTGTGTGTGTGTGTGTGTGTGTGTGTGTGTGTGTGTGTGTGTGTGTGTGTGTGTGTGTGTGTGTGTGTGTGTGTGTGTGTGTGTGTGTGTGTGTGTGTGTGTGTGTGTGTGTGTGTGTGTGTGTGTGTGTGTGTGCCATTGAGAGGGTGAATGGGCCAGACAAAAGACTCAAGTGCCTTTGAACGGGATATGGTAGTAGGTACCCAGGTGCACCGGTTTGAGTGTGTCAATAACTGCAACGCTGCAGGGGTTTTTCACGCTCTACAGTTTCCCGTGTGTATCAAGAATGGTCCTCCACCCAAAAGACATCCAGCCAACTTGACACAACTGTGGAAAGCATTGGAGTAAAAATGGAACAGTATCCCTGTGGAAGGCTTTCAACATCTTGTAAAGTCCACGCCCCGGCAAATTGAGGCTGTTCTGGAGGCGAAAGGGGGGTGCAACTCCATATTAAGAAGGTGTTCCTAATGTTTTGTACACTCAGTATATAATGCTCCAGGGCTAATTTAATGAGTATTTAGGCATGTTTTTCTAGATTCAGAACTTGAATCAACATTTATAAAGCAAACATTCTGCCTCAGATCAAGCACAGCAAATACTTCAATAGTTTAAGCATATGTTGCGGAACAGTGGTAAAAAAAGATCTTAGGGGGGTTAGCCATCAGTGACGGAGTTGACAACAAATACTCAAAGCAGACACATTTTGGCCTCTAAATATAAAAGTTGAAAATAAGCATTTGTTAAAATCCCCAGTGAAACTGAACCATTCTCTCAGATCTTTCAGCAATCTGACAGAATTGAAGTTAAGCAAAAACCTGACAGGGTTTGTATTTTACAGAGTTGACAAAAATGTCATTTTTCTTCTTCATTTCAAGTGGCATAAAACAAAGTGTCAATGTAGAGTGGCGTTATGACTAAAACCTCATTAAAATCAACACATTTGAACCAAAATTCTATTTTATCTTAATCTATCCGGAGCTGGAGTTGACAGTTTATGCTTGTAACCATGGTGATTTTTTTTAAATGGCACGAAGAGAACTTTACAGACCTTGAGTGATCTTGTTGCATGACATGTAGTGAGGACATGAACAAGGGGTACTTAAGGGGGAGCGAACCCTGCTCATTCCTGATTTCATTTAGGATTTTAGACACATCTGACGAGAAAAATATTGCTTAAAGTTAGAGAGTTCAGTTCATATTCATTAATGGCCGTTTCTAGAATTCTAAACACCTTTTGGGGGGAGAATTGGGATCCTTTGCTTCGGACAAGGGCATTTCCAGGCATAGAGCCGACATGGAAATGAATACTATCGAAAACATTTTGAACATTCTAAAAACAAATCTTTCCCCTTATAGAATTGCCCTAAATGTAATTTTTAAGCTCAAATAATGTTACAAAATCAGACAAGGATTGTCCCAACTTTCAAGAATTCCTGCACTGTTTGACTGTACCTATGTGCGATGGCCGCTCTGGGATGTAAAACCCGTTAATAAACTTAGTTGAACTTGAACCACATCAATCTATCAATCAAATTTCAATCAGTCATGTCATCTTTATTTGTGAACTAACAGTTGCGGACGCCCCTGACCCCCCGCGATAGCGTCCAGCTGGTGAAGAAACACTACAGCCAGCCCCAGCCTGGAGGTCTGGACCGGCTGCACCACATCAATGTCCCCATAAACATGATGGCCTCCAGCACCCAGGTAAAGAGAGGGAGCCTGCTCAACTCTATCCTGTTGTCCAAAAACAGTGAGAGGGTGCCTGAAGTCAACCGTCTGTCACGTAACAACGGGACAAAAAAGAGGACCTGACCTCACTCACTTGATGTAGTTTCAATTGTAGCATTTGTTTGTTGTATTTGCATCTTCTGCACCCTGTAGAGCCCTGTGTCCCCTTCCAACTGCAACCATGTCCTGGAAGAGACAGACATAGATGACGGGCTGCCTGACGGTATGGAGGGGGTGGTGGAGGGGGCCGGGGACAAAGGTCCTCCCGAGGAACAAGTGTTTGTTAGGTTGGCTGAGGATCTGGAACTGCTGGACCCAGATGTCCTGAAACCCCCCACCCCTCCTCTCCACCGGTTCCCTTCCTGGGTAAGATCAGTGTCGAGGGTAACGCGTTACAAAAGGAATCAATAGGGTAACGCGTTACAAAAGGAATCACTATCAATATAGTAATCAGATTACTTTCATGAGCAACGGAGGAAAGTAACGTGTTACTTTTTCAAGTTGGGTAATATTATTACAGTCGCTTTGTGTTTCCATGATCCGATCTCGACTTGTTTCCTCATTTAAGTTCCCGAGCGAGCGGAGAAGGGCTGTTTGGAGAGAAATGTCGTAACAGGTGCTGTCCATATAAATGTATAGAGGACGCACCGCTGATCATTGCCATGGATCACTTCTGTGATAGCAGGGCTTTCCCGTCTAGTGTCAAGTGTGTGGTCTCTAACCAGAACTAGTGGCTCGAGAGAAACATTTTGAATGAAAAGATAGGAAATCTGTCCAGATGTTTGGCTTACAGTATATTATGGCTAATTAAACAGCCCCTATATAGATATATATAATGCAGTACTTGTAGACTAGCACAGGAAAGCAGCGCCACAGATAAAAGAAGCTAGTGATCAAACCTGCGTTAGTAAGTAACTTATCTTTTTTCATGAAAGTAACGCAAACTAATATGCCATGTTACTTTCCACACCAAGTAATATTGTAAAGTAATGCGTTACTTTTGTTAAATGTAACGAGTAATATGTAATATATGCTGTATTTCTAAGTGTTTTTTGCAGTTGTCTCATATCTGTGTATGTGTGTGTTCCTGTAGAGTGGCTGAGAGCAGCCAAAGTATTGTTATACAGATGAGGTCAAATATATTGACACCCTGCCACCCTGTCTTCTAAAATAAGTTGGAATTGAAAAAACTTTCATTGTTCATATGTTTATTTGTTTTATTTACATGTGCACAGGACCCCCCCCAAAAAAAAAAAATATTGCAAACTGAAGTTGAGATTTTTCACTTCAAAGTTCAAAATAAATGACTTAATAATTTATCATTCAAATGAATTTGGTTGGAGGCAAGTGATTCTTGTCAACTGCTAATCTATCTCACCTGTGGTAAGTTTCAGGGTAAGAAGAGAGAGAGAGAGAGAGAGAGAGAGAGAGAGAGAGAGAGAGCGAGAGCTCTATTGCCAATATCTTTGACCACATCTGTGGAACACAAACACACACTCATGCTTGCACATTGATCTATGTGCTCTACAGGAGAGCCGTATCTATGCTGTGGCCAAGTCGGGGATGAGAGTATCAGAGGCGACTGCAGGAGCCAGAGGTCCTGGACGAGGTGAGTTACCCTGCTTATGTTGGAAAAGACTCCCTGTGTCTGTGGGGGGTTACAGTATGGGATCTGTCAGTGCTCCTTTTGATGGTAACATCCTCTCAGCAGACCGGGCGAAGTAACACCTGTGCAGGTGCGATCCGGGAAGCTTTTATGAGCTCTCCGAAGAGATGTGTAAGGACGGAAACCTTGTTTTTTTCCCCCCCATCGGCTGTGATGAAACAATGGGACTTACACGCAGTAAGACACACAGCTAGAATTATCACCTTTGCGTTCTCTCTGGATCACATACATCTCGTGCTTTCCGCAGGATCCAGCTTACCGCAGTACCCCTCCACAGGACCGTTCACTCACCTGATTTACAAGAATATCAGTGTGCCCGTGTATACCACACTCAAAGGGGTAAGTACCATACTCTACAGTAGCTCGAGTTGTGACAGACTGACAAGGACATATCGACTTCCTGTGGACTGTGGTATGTGCCGAGGAATATCTAAAAGTCTCTCCTGTGTGTGTGTCTGCAGAAAGCCACTCAGATCAGCAGTGTGCCCCTGCATGATGATGACTCTGGTTCGGAGGACGACAGTGGCTCTCTGGCCAGCCTCAGGACCTCCACCCTTGGCCCAGACAGGAAGGGAAGCACCCCTGGGAGCCCCCGCGCCGTCAAGAGGGGTGAGCATTGCTACATCAGCGTTGTTATCCTTCATAGTTCACTGACCCTGATTTAGTCTGTTCTCCGGTGCTTATTTTAATGTAAACGGTCTTCCAACTAGGAATAACTATCGGTTGTTGGTCCCTGACAGAAGAAGAAACATATACTACATGACCAAAAGTATGTTGAAACCTGCTCGTCAAACATCTCATTCCATGATCATGGGCATTAATATGGATGTTGGTCCCCCCTTTGCTGCTATAACAGCCTCCACTCCTCTTGGAAGGCATTCCACTAGATGTTGGAACATTGCTGCGGGGACTTGCTGAAACAGGAAAGGGCCTTCCCCAAACTGTTGCCACAAAGTTGGAAGCACAGAATAGTCTAGAATGTCAATGTATGCTGTAGCATTAAGATTTTCCTTCACTGGAACTAAGGGGCCTAGCCCGAACCATGAAAAACTGTCCCAGGCCATTATTCCTCCTCCACCAAACTTGACAGTTGGCATTATGTATTGGGGCAGGTAGCGTTCACCGGGCATCCGCCAAACCCAGATTCGTCAGTCGGACTTCCTGATGGTGAAGCGTGATTCATCAATCCAAAGAACACGTTTCCACTGCTCCAGAGTCCAATGGCGGCGACCTTTACACCACTCCAGCCGATGCTTGGCATTGCGGATGGTGATCTTAGGCTTGTGTGTGGCTGCTCGACCATGGAAACCCATTTCATGAAGCTCCCGACAAACAGTTATTGTGCTGACGTTGCTTCCAGAGGCAGTTTGGAACTCGGTAGTGAGTGTTGCAACCGAGGACGCGCTACGCGCGTCAGCACTCGGCGGTCCTGTTCTGTGCGCTAGATGTTTCCACTTCACAATAACAGCACTTACAGTTGACGGGGGCAGCACCAGCAGGGCAGAAATTTGACGAACTGACTTGTTGGAAAGGTGGCATCATATGACGGTGCCACGTTGAAAGTCACTGAGCTCTTCAGTAAGGCCCTTCTACTGCCAATGTTTGTCTATGGAGATAGCATGGCAGTGTGCTCGATTATATACACCTGATAGCAACAGGTGTGGCTGAAATAGCCAAATCCACTAATTTGAAGGGGTGTCCACATACTTTTGTTATATATAGTGTAGTTACAGGTTTTCTCAACTTTTTTGTACTGTACCAGGGACCAACAAGCTATGGTTCTTCTCTATTTTTTATTTATTTTTTATTTCACCTTTATTTAACCAGGTAGGCTAGTTGAGAACAAGTTCTCATTTACAACTGCGACCTGGCCAAGATAAAGCATAGCAGTGTGAACAGACAACAACACAGAGTTACACATGGAGGCCTGCTTACATGTAAACTAATACTAAACTAGTACTAAATGAGTGCTTGGCTAGCTAAGCATCTAAGGGACCATACAGCAACATCCTGAGGACCAGTTGAGAGTATGTCAATAAGTCCGTCAGCTGTCGGTCATCTGAGTCACCTGTCTGTCAATTTGTTGACCTCTGACCTTTGATTTCTCCAGGTGTGTCCATGTCGTCCATCAGCTCTGAGAGTGACTACGCCATCCCACCTGATGCCTACTCCCTGGACTCTGACTACTCTGAGCCGGAGCACAAAGTCCAGAGAACATCCTCATACTCCTGTGAGAGCCTGCGAGAGCCCGTGAGTGTCCATTTACCCTACAATACAATGCAAAAATTAAACAAAATCATACCATACCATACAATATAACAATGCTGGAGGTGACCATACAGGAGATGCTAGAGAAGTCAGGGTACCTGCTGAAGATGGGCAGTCAGGTGAAGGCTTGGAAAAGACGCTGGTTCATCCTGAGGAACGGAGAGATACTCTACTACAAGTCTCCCGTGAGTCGCCCACACGTCACCACTATGTGCTTTTCTGACAGAAGTAGTTCAACAATAGCCTGGTCCCAGATCTGTTTGAGCTGTATTGCCAACTCCTAATGGTCTTCCTCGTGGTCTTTCAGAGCGACGTTATACGGAAGCCTCAGGGTCAGATGGAGCTGAACTCCTCCTGCAGGATCGTCCGTGGAGAAGGAGCACAGACATTCCAGGTGAGTGATATTGAAGAGGGACTGAAAACCAAAAATAAAATTCTGGTTCCGAGAGGACCTCTACACACGTACACATGCACACACACTAACCTACCACCATTACCAAACTGGGTCAAAGAGAAAGGGCAGCATTCCTCTAGAGGGGCTTAACATCATAAGGGATAGCCTTGCAGGGAATGGAATGTTGTGTTCTAAAGCTGATTCTCATCTGTACTGATCTGGTGATCTGGTGTGTTTGTTTGTGTGTCTGCTGTGCGTGCGTGCGTGCGTGTGCGCGTGGCGTGCATCCGTGTGAAGAACGCCGCTGGAATGTATAGCGGCTGTTTTTTTGGGCTCCTGACCAGTTCTGTTATGTTGTGTGTTTTTTTTGCATAATGTTTCCACCATCATTTCCTATGACCAAGAAGAGCTTCTGGAAATCAGAACAGTAATCACTAACCTAGATTCGGATGGCAATTTCTACTTCAATGAGTCGGCGGCACAGGACATACTGGTCACTCCGGATCAGTTCCTAGTCTCTGACACTCGGAAGGGAAAGAGACGGCGATATAGGGGCAACGTGTAGGTACCCTGATGAACTTGTGGGTACCCTGATGAATTTGTGGGTACACTGATGAACGTGAGGGTACCCTGATGAACGTGTGGATACCCTGGTGAACGTGTGGGTACCCTGATGAATGTGTGGTTGACCTGATGAACATGTGGGTACCCTGATGAATATGTGGGTACCCTGGTGAACGTGTAGATAACCTGATGAATGTGTGGGTACCCTGATGAACTTGTGGGTACCCTGATGAACGTGTAGGTACCCTGATGAACGTGTAGGTACCCTGATGAATGTGTGGGTACCCTGGTGAACGTGTAGGTACCCTGGTGAACCTGTGGGTACCCTGATGAACGGTGTAGGTACCCTGATCAGTGTGTGGATACCCTGATCAGTGTGTGGGTACCCTGATGAATGTATGGATACCCTGATGAATGTGTGGGTACCCTGGTGAATGTGTGGATACCCTGATGAATGTGTGGGTACCCTGGTGAATGTGTGGATACCCTGATGAATGTGTGGGTACCCTGATAAATGTGTGTGTACCCTGATCAGTGTGTGGGTACCCTGATGATGAACGTATGGGTACCCTGATGAACGTGTGGGTACCCTGATGAATATGTGGGTACCATGATGAACGGTGTAGGTACCCTGATCAGTGTGTGGATACCCTGATCAGTGTGTGGGTACCCTGATGAATGTATGGATACCCTGATGAATGTGTGGGTACCCTGGTGAATGTGTGGATACCCTGATGAATGTGTGGGTACCCTGATAAATGTGTGTGTACCCTGATCAGTGTGTGGGTACCCTGATGAACGTGTGAGTCCCCTGATGAACGAATGGGTACCCTGATGAACGTGTGGGTACCCTGATGAATATGTGGGTACCCTGATGAATGTGTGGGTACCCTGATGAATGTGTGGGTACCCTGATGAATGTGTGGGTACCCTGATGAATGTGTGGGTACCCTGATGAATGTGTGGATACCCTGATGAATGTGTGGGTACCCTGATAAATGTGTGTGTACCCTGATCAGTGTGTGGGTACCCTGATGAACGTGTGGGTCCCCTGATGAACGTATTGGTTCCCTGATGAATGTGTGGGTACCCTGATGAATGTGTGGGTACCCTGAAGAATGTGTGGATACCCTGATGAATGTGTGGGTACCCTGATAAATGTGTGTGTACCCTGATCAGTGTGTGGGTACCCTGATGAACGTGTGGGTCCCCTGATGAACGTATGGGTACCCTGATGAACGTGTGGGTACCCTGATGAACGTATGGGTACCCTGATGAACGTGTGGGTACCCTGATGAACGTGTGGGTACCCTGATAAATATGTGGGTACCCTGATGAACGTGTGGGTACCCTGATAAATATGTGGGTACACTGATGAACATGTGGGCACCCCGATGAATGGCGGCGAGTAAGTGTTGCCAAATGTACAATCACACGGGACAAGCTGGACAAGCTCTATCCTATCAACGGGACCTGAAGAACTGTAATATCCTTTGCTTCTCGGAAACTTAGCTGAACAAGGACATGGATCATGTTCTAGCTGGTTTTTCTATGCATCGGCAGGACAGAACGGCAGCGTCGGGTAAGCTCAAGGTGGGTGGTGTGTGTCTCTTTGTTAACAACAGTTGGTGCGTAATCTCTGATATTAAGGAAGTCTCGAGGCTCTGCTCACCTGAGTTAGAATACCTCATGATAAATTGTAGACCATACTATTTACCAAGAGAATTTTCATCTATATTTTTCATAGCTGTCTTTTTACCACCACAAACCGATGCTAGCACTAAGACCGCACTCAACAAGCTGTATAGGGCCAAAAACTAACAACAAAATGTTCATCCAGAGGCGATGCTCCTAGAGGCCAGTGAGATAAAACTTAAATCCGTTTTACCTCATTTCTACCAGCATGTCATCTGTGCAACTAGAGGCGAAAAATACTCTAGATCACCTTTACGCCACATACAGTGATGCATACAAAGCTCTCTCTGACCATTACTTTATCCTCCTGATTCCTGCTTAAAAGGAAATCTCAAACAGGAAGTACCAGTGACGCGCTCAATACAGAAGTGGTCCGATGATGTGAATGCTAAGCTCCAGGACTGGAATATGTTCCGGGACTCAGCCGATAGCATTGAGAAGTTTACCACATTAGTCACCGGTTTCATTAATAAGTGAATTGATGATGTCATCCCCACAGTGACCGTTTGTACATATCCCAACCAGAAGCCATGGATTACAGGCAACATCCGCACTGAACTAAACTAAAGGCTAGAGCTGCCACTTTCAAGGAGCGGTACACTAACCCGCACGCTTTAAAGAAATCCTACTATGCCTTCCGATGAACCATTTGAAGGCAGCGTGTCAATAAAAGACTAAGATCAAAATCCTACTACACTGGCACTGACAATCGACAAATATGGCTGGGCTTGCAAACTATCACGGTTACAAAGGAAAACCCGGCCGCGAGCTGCCCAGTGACCTGAGCCCGCCAGACAAGCTCGATGCATTCTATGTTTGCTTCGAAGCAAGCAACACTGAACCATGCATGACAGCACCAGCTGATCTGGATGATTTTATCATCAAGCTTTCCGCAGCCAATGTGAGTAAGACCTTTAAACAGGTCAACATTCACAAGGCTGGATCAGGGTGCGTACTCAGAGCATGCACTGACCAGCTGGCAAGCATCTTCACTGACATTTTCAACCTCTCTTTGACCCAGTCTGTAATACCAACATGTTTGAAGCAGATCATCATAGTCCCTGTGCCCAAAAACGCCAAGTTGTCTAAATGACTATCGCCACGTAGCACTCACATCTGTAGCCATGAAGTGCTTTGAAAGGCTGGTCATGGATCACATCAATATCATCATCCCAGACACCCTAGAGACCCACTCCAATTCACATACCGGCCCAACAGATCCACAGATGATGCAATCTCTATTGCACTCCACATTCCTTGGACAAAAGGAACACCTATGGGAAAATGCTATTCATGGACGACAGCTCAGCGTTCAACTCCATAGTGGCCTCCAAGCTCATCACTAAGCTAAGACTGAACATCTTCCTCTGCAACTGGATCGTGGATTTCCTGACGCGACGCTTATTCCTGACACGCCATGCTTATTCCCCTCCTGTTGTACTCCCTGTTCACCCACGACTGCATGGCCGTGCACGACTCCAACACCATCATTAAGTTTGTCAATGGCACAACGGTGGTAGGCCTGACCACCGACGACAATGAGACCGTCTATAGGGAGGAGGTCACAGGCCCCTGGCAGTGTGGTGCCAGGACAACAACCTCTGCCTCAATGTCTCAATGTCAGCAAGACAAAAGAGCTGATCCAAACATACCAACATGATCCAAACATACCAACACAGTCGTGAAGAGGGCACGAGGGCCTCTTATCCCGCAGGTGGCTGAAAATATTTGTCATCAAAAAGTTCTACAGCTGCACCATTGAGAGCATCTTGACTGGCTTCATCACCGCTTGGTATGGCAACTGCTCGGCATCCAACCGCATGGCTCTACGGAGGGGAGTGCATCACAGAGGGTAGTATATCACTGGGGCCAAGCTCCCTGACATCCAGGACCTCTATAACAGGTGGTGTCAGAGGAAGGCCCTACAAATTGTCAAAGTCCCCAGCCACCCTAGTCATATACTGTTATCTTGGAAAGCAGTAGCGATGCACCAATTCTGGAACCAACAGAACCCTAAACAGCTTCAGTTAACCAAATAGCTACCCGGATAATCAGAATTGACCCTTTTTGAACAAACTTTGTTGACTCATCACAGACGCTGCTGTTTATTGTCTGTCACGTTATTCCTAGTTATAGGTACATTTATACCTCAATTACCTCGTACCCCTGCACATGGACTCAGTACAGGTACCCCGTGTATATAACCAAGTCATCATTACTCATTGTGTATTTATTATTACTTTTATTATTACGTGTTTCACTTTATAAAATGATTGATCTATTTCCTTTCTCTCTGCATTGATGGGAAGGGCCCATTAGTAAGCATTTCACTGTTAGTCCACACCTGTTGTTAATGAAGCATGTGAAAAATGAAATTGTATTTGATTTGATTTGTGCGCCTGTGTGTGTGTGTGTGCTTGCTTACAGGTACGTGTCTGTGCCTACCTGCTTGCACAGGCACACTTTCACCGGCATGCATTCACACTCAATAATGCATTTCTCTCATATTTTCTCCATCTCCTGTTCTAATCAGTTGATAACGGAGAAGAAGACGTTCTACCTGACGGCTGACTCTCCCAACATCTTAGAGGAGTGGATCAGAGTTCTACAGAACATTCTCAAGGTCCAGGCCAGCAGCCCCGTCCCAATGGAGACCACTGCAGCCAAACCTACTGTGAAGGGCTGGCTCACTAAGGTCAGGGGTCAATGCATCACTAGGCTGGAGGTGGGGCCTAAGATATGAGGGTTATGGAGATGAGAAACAGGCAGCACGTTTAAGGGGATTGGCTTGAGCAAGGCGAGGTACAGAATGACTTATCTTGATGACATGATGGGCGGTTCATTGGGAATGTAAAGCAGGATGGTTTGTAGATCACAGATTCTGGACACAGCCTTGCTCAGGCGATCCTTTCAAACACACAGTTGTCATGGAAGCTTTTAACTTGTCTTTTTAACGGGAGACAATACAGAACAATACAGCTATTCTCGCCCAACATAGAGAGAGAGACCTGTTATATCCACCATATGTTTCATACTGGGACACAGGAACGTTTAAACGAACCATTCTTTCGACTGCAAGTCACAGTTTGACAGAAGGCTTTCACTTTCGGCAAGATTGCTGGAAAGCTCATTTGCGTTGGGACACGGCTATGGTTAGCACCCCTTACTGGTCAGGGTATGATGGAATGTTTGAGTGATATCCTCCCTTTCACTCCATCCCCCTCTGGCTCTTTCTTGTCTCTCTCCACTGAGGTGTATCTGTCAGTATGGTTAATACAGGGGGCTTGGCAACCTTCTAACATCAGAGGGGTGTCTGTTATGGCTGACTGACAGGTGAAACCTCCCTCTGCTCTTCCTTTAAATAGGCTTTGATCTCGACACGATGACGTTGTACACCTCAGAGCTCTATAGTTATGTACTGTTGGTTCACTACCTCTCTCGCTGCATATTTGACCTTTGACCCCGATGAAGAGATGTACAGCTGGGATTATGAGTCATGATGACATGTGGCCAGGAATCCACAGACACATACACACCCACTCTCTAGTGCCACCTGGTGTTCAAAGGAGATATATGCGATACAGTCAGTGGTTAATGAGTGTATGACCCTCAGTACTTTCTCCTTGCTCTCTTTTTCTCTTTCTTTCTCTCACTCTCTTTCTCCCTCTCGCTCTCTGTCCTCTAGGTGAAGCATGGTCACTCTAAGCTGATGTGGTGTTCTCTGGTCAGCAAGGTGTTTTATTACTACAGGAACCAGGATGACAAGGTACTCTCTTCCCTTTCTCCTCATAAACTTACCCTCAAGTGTCCTCAATTGTTGCCTGTCTCTATATCAGGGGTGCTCACATTTTTGGGCTTGGTGGGGGGCAGGCCGAACAATAAAGGGTGAGCAAAATATTTCTACACATTTATTCAGAAAAATAAAAGGTAAGCAATAGCTTTTTAGGGTCTTGAATCAATAGCTTTTTAAAAATGTAATCATACAATTACACTTCAAACATGAATCAAATTGTAGCCATATATTTTGACACTCTGATTACCAGTATTAAAGATTTATTCACATTTTTACAATTATAGTATAGAAACTGCAACAACGTTTCTATGTTCATAAAACTAAAAACAACTGTAGCGTTCAAGTTGAAGGTGCTACACACAGGATTTTGTATAATGTTTGCATTGTAATTTCAGAAAATGTCCATAATGTATCAGGCGCTAATAGTGGAATGATAGTGTTTCACAGTATCACTTAACCGCCATTGTTGTGATTCGCTTGTTGATTTCTCTCGCGGGAGCAGCATCCGTTGTCAAAATGGGAAACCGTTCCGACTTTGTGGCTGGGTTATCTAGTGAAAGTCTCTGTCATTTCCTGGTTGCTAAAATTCCACACTGTTCGCTCATTTTCAGTTTGTGAGAAAACGAGCACTGAATAGTGTAAGGAATCATTGTGCTGTTTAAATCGCTGTCAAATATCTTTCCAATAACAAAACAAATGTGTTACTATGGCTGTTTGAAGCACTTTTGGTCCACCAGCTTCAAAAACAATATTTTCAGTTGTTGAAAATATATTTCATAGCGGTTTAGATAATATGGCAGGTAGGAGATCTGGGCCAGAAACCAAATGGTTGCTGGATCAAATCCCTGAGCTGACAAGATAAAAATCTGTTGTTCTGTCCCTGAGCAAAGCAGTTAACCCACTGTTCCCTGGGCGCTGATGATGTGGGTGTTGATTTAGGCAGCCCCCGCACCTCTCTGATTCAGAGGTTAAATGTGGAAAATGCATTCAGTTGAGTGACTAGGTATCCCCCTTTCCTTTCACTACACCATTCAGTGCTTGTTTTGAAATTGAGGGAAAAGCTTAGAATTCTAGCAACCAGGAAATGAGTTATTTCCACTAGATAACACAGCCACATAGTCAGAACAGCTTTCCCATTTCGACAACAGACGCCACTCCGGCGGGAGAAATCAATAGGTGAATATCCCAGCCAATCACAACAATGGAGGCTAAGTTATACTGTGAAACACTATCATTCCACTATTACTGCTGATATATTATGGACATGTTCTGAAATGCAAAAATTCTAAACAGTCCTATGTGTAGAGTAGCACCTTTAATGTCCTGCAATTCCACATATTTTGCCATGGGATGGAGTTTTGTTTTTGCAGTTTTGATGCTAATTCCCTGCATTTCTACATATTTTGCCATGACTTATGCCATGTTCAAATGATATCTGAGTGAGAGTGACTAAGAAAGTAAATCAATGGGGGCCCCCTGGAGGTCAGGACCCCTGGGCACACGCTTTGGGTGCCCGGTCAGTAATTCAGAAATGATTACTACGAGGCTTAGATAGCTGGCTAGACTAACTTATCTAGAAAATGTTAGCTGACATGGGCTAATTGATTGACTGTCAGTGACTGACATAACATGAGGAACACTGCTGATGCACTAGCACATGTATTTGTTTTTTTGGTCGGGGGCCCCTTAGTGGTCCTGGAGGGCCAAATCAGACATCACCCTAGTTTGGTTGGCTCTGCTCTATATCATATTTGAATATATTCCCTAATGTGTGTGTGCGTGTCAGCTCCCCCTAGGCCAGCTGCGGATGCGCGAGGCGGCGGTGGAGGAGGTGGACAGGTCATGTGACTCGGACGAGGACTACGAGGCCAGTGGGCGTGGCTTCTTGTCGTCCCACTGTACCCTAGTGGTGCACCCCAGAGAGCAGAGCCCCACCTACCTGCTCATAGGCACCAAGCAAGAGAAGGTACAGCACTCTAAAACTACACAACCCATACACCCCCTCACCTACCTGCTCATAGGCACCAAGCAAGAGAAGGTACAGCACTCTAAAACTACACCACCCATACACCCCCTCACCTACCTGCTCATAGGCACCAAGCAACAGAATGTGCAGCACTCTAAAACTACATTACCCACACACCCCCTCACCTATATGCTAATAGGCGCCAAGTAAAACTCCACACTAACCCTAACCTATGAACTCTTCCTATGGAGGTAGATAAGTGCCAGTATTATGTAAATAAGTACAGTGCAACTCACAATATTTGTAAACAGGAAACACAATACTCAAATGTAAATCGCAATCCACAGACAAATCAAATCAAATGTGATTTGTCACATGCGCCGAATACAACAGTGTAGACCGTACCGTGACAAGTGTGCTTACAAGCCCTTAACCAACAATGCAGCATAGTTTGAAAAGTAAGAAAATATTTGCTCAAAACATTTATAAAAAATAAAATAAACTAAAGTGGAAAAAGGTAACACAATAAAATAACAATAACGGGGCTATATACAGGGGGTACCGGTACCGAGTCAGTGTGCGGGGGTACAGGTTAGTCGAGGTAATTCAGTTAATATGTACATGTAGGCAGGGTTAAAGTTACTATGCATAGATAACAAACAGCAAGTAGCAGCAGAGTAGAAAAGGGGGTCAATGCAAATAGTCCAGGTAGCGATTTGATTAGCTGTTTAGCAGTCTTATGGCTTGGGGGTCGAATCTGTTAAAGGAAGCTTTTGGACCTAGACGTGGGCATCCGCTACTGCGTGCAGTAGCAGAGAGAACAGTCTATGACTGAGCTTTGAGGGCACTATGGTGTTGAATGCTGAGCTGTAGTCAACGAATAGCGTTCTCACGTAAGTGTTCCTTTTGTCCAGGTGGGAAAGGGCAGTTTGGAGTACAATAGAGATTGCGTCATTTGTGGATCTGTTGGGGCGGTAGGCGAATTGTAGTGGGTCTAGGGTTCCTGGGATGATGGTGTTGATGTGAGCCATGACCAGCCTTTCAAAGAACTTCATGGCTACAGATGGGAGGGCTACGGGCCGGTAGTCATTCAGGCAGTTCATTTTGGCAGTTAGCTACCTCCATATTATAAACTGGGTGGTTCGAGCCCTGAATGGCTGACAACCGTGGTATATCCGACCGTATACCATGGGGATGACAAAATGTTTATTTTTACTGCTCCAATTACATTGGTAACCAGTTTATAATAGCAATAAGTCACCTTGGGGGTTTGTGGTATATAGCCAAATACCACGACGAAGGGCTGTATCCAGAACAGCCCTTAGCGATGGTATATTGGCAATATATACCACACCCCCTCCGGCCTTAATGTTTAAACATAATACACGGTCACACTTTGGCACTTACCTATCTCTATTCTTTCCCATTCGTTCCTGTCCAGGACACCTGGCTGTATCATTTGGCGGTGGCAGCGGGCAGCAGTGCCAGCTTCAAGGTGGGCACAGAGTACGAGCAACTAGTCGGGAACCTACTGGACGTAGAGGGTGACCCAGGTAAGACATCTGCAGTCACCAAATCAGTCGGTCAGTCAGCCATCCAATCAATCAGTCTGTATGTCTGACATCACAAAATATGACACATGAGAGGGCTACTGACTAACAGCAGTTTACCTTAAAAGATCTGTATCAGATGCCAAGGATCCAAGGATTTAGTCAGGGGCTCTTTAATGTTATTTTCAACCAGGAGGACTGACTATTGAAACGTCTTTATCCAGTCGTCAATCTGCAGACAGTGTTTATGACTGGGCTCTAGTAGGGCTGTTCCTGGTCAGCTGTTGCACCACTTGAGTTTGTAACCCAATCTCTCTCTGTGTGTGTGTGTGTGTGTGTGTGTGTGTGTGTGTGTGTGTGTGTGTGTGTGTGTGTGTGTGTGTGTGTGTGTGTGTGTGTGTGTGTGTGTGTGTGTGTGTGTGTGTGTGCGTGCGATTGTGTTCTCAGACTCTGCGTTGTGGAGGAGTGAGTCTCTATGTTTCTGTAAAGACGGCCTGCGCTCCCCTCTCACCACGCTACCCTCTGAAGCTCTGCAGACTGAAGCCCTCAAACTCTTCAAGGTTGGTCCCTTCATCTCTCTCTCCTCCTCTCCTTTGCTTCCAACTTCCTTCCTTTCTTTCAGTCCCTTTGCTTTCTCTTCCTTTTTGTATTTCCTCACGTCCCTCCTCTCTTTCACCTCTCCTGGCTGCATTCATGTCTACTGCTCTGACTGAGGCTCCCAGCCATTCTGTCTGTCTGTTTGAGGCATCCCTCCTTTTCCTCTCATGGCCCCCTACTCCATGGCCCTCTACCCTACCGTCGCTCAGAGATCAAAGCCTCACAGTAGGAGTCTCGGGCTCATTAGAGCGGTAATGGGGGTGATCATCTCATCTGATTGAATGGACCCTTTCTTCTAGTACTTGTCCTTGTTGGACGGTAGATGGATGTAATCGAATGAGGAGGGAGTGTGACAGACAGACAGCACGGTGAATGTGAGGAGTAGTTGGGAGAAGGGAGTGGGACAGGGACGGGGGTAATAAAGTGGATCTGGAGGAGGATGGACCTTGATCTCGATGTATCCTGTTCCTCTCTGTTCAACCCGGCCGCCCAGTCCGCCTCCCCCCTCTCCTTCTCTCTATGCTTTACTGAGCTTTCCCTCTGCCCCACATTTCGGGTGGCTTTGTCTGATTTGGTGTTCCATATATAGAGGAATGGATGAATTGAGCTCACTCGCAACCCTTTAAAGTCTCTGTTCCTGTTCAAATACTTTGAACATGCACCCTTCTCTTCTGTCCTCCCCATCTTTGAAGTATAGTCCCTGATCCGACACGACTGGGTTAGTGAAAGGCCCTTTCATTTTCACAATATTCATTTATACAGTGCCTTGATCCTGATGGTGAACATTCTCTTGTTGCCCTCCAGCCATGACATGACAGGCTTGTTTGACGGCTGCACCCTGACTTGGTTTCATTAGAATAGTAATCAGTCTCCAAGTAGGAAACACCATCATGTTGCGGCATGTTTCATTACAATTTTCTACCTGAGTTAGGTAGTCTCACAACCGTATGTATTTGCCTCCACCTGCTGGTAGGAAGGTGGTATTATGCTGACATATCATTGCAGGTGTTTTAGATTGACTTCGCGGTCTGACTGCACAGAGCCACTGATCTACAAATCAACCTTCTTAAAATACATCCAAAGTAACTACTCATTATGTGCTCAAGACTACCGATTCTACCCCTTGCTTATACCCTTAAATACATTGATTATATTGTTCCTCAACACATAAACTCAGCAGAAAAGAAACGTCCCTTTTTCAGGACCCTGTCTTTCAAAGATAAAAATCCCCAAAACTTCACAGATATTCATTGTAAAGGGTTTAAACACTGTTTCCCATACTTGTTCAATGAACCATAAACAATTAATGAACATGCACCTGTGGAACGGTCGTTAAGACACTAACAGCTTACAGACGGTAGGCAATTAAGGTCACAGTTATGAAAACTTAGGACACTAAAGAGGCCTTTCTACTGACTCTGAAAAACACCAAAAGAAAGGTGCCCAGGGTCTGCAAGACAGGAATGTCAGTGTTCTGCCATGGCCAGCGAAGAGCCCGGATCTCAATGACATTGAGCATGTCTGGGACCTGTTGGATCGGAGGGTGAGGGCTAGGGCCATTCCCCTCAGAAATGTCCGGGAACATGCAGGTGCCTTGGTGAAAGAGTGGGGTAACATCTCACAGCAAGAACTGGCAAATCTGGTGCAGTCCATAAGGAGGAGATGCACTGCAGTATTTAATGCAGCTGGTGGCCACACCAGATACTGACTGTTACTTTTGATTTTGACCCCTCCCCCTCGCCTTTGTTCAGGGATACATTATTCAGTGTCTTTGGAACTTGTTCAGGTTATGTCTCAGTTGTTGAATCTTGTTATGTTCATGCAAATATTTACACATGTTAAGTTTGCTCAAAATAAACGCAGTTGACAGTGAGAGGACATTTGTGTTTCTGCTGAGTTTACATGTATCACAATCATTGCAAGTAAAACCTTCTTTATCCTCTTTATCCCTCCTTTCTTCAGTCCTGTCAGCTATTCATCAACGTGCTGGTAGAGTCTCCCTCCATCGACTACCACACATCCCTTGCCCAGAATGCATTGCAGGTGTGCCTGACGCACTCCGAGCTCCAGAACGAGATGTACTGTCAGCTGATCAAGCAGACCAACCGACGCACGCCACACAACTACTCCCTCACCCAGGTATGTTAGAGACCGGAACCCCTTTCCACTTCTCAGCATGGCTGGCCTGGTTACACATCCACTAAGTGTCGAAAAGCACTATCTGGTAAGCATATATCCGAGTTAGCACAGTTTGGTTCTGGTGAGCAGATCTTCCTGTCACTTGTTAAATGTTATGCTTGGTTGCTTTAGTGTTGTATGAGTTGTTGTGAATAGTGTGTTCTCCTCTCCTCAGTGCTGGCAGCTGTTGTCTGTGTGTGTGGCTCTCTTTCTGCCTCAGCAACACTTCCTGTGGTACCTCAGACAGTATCTGCAGCGTCATGCAGACCCCAGGTATACACAGCGATGCACGAACACACACACACACACACACACACGAAACCAATCAATTAATGATAATCCACTGTCAAAGATAATCCAACTACAGAAGAGTATGATCATTGTTGATGACCCCGTGTGTGTGTGTGTGTGTGTGTGTGTGTGTGTGTGTGTGTGTGTGTGTGTGTGTGTGTGTGTGTGTGTGTGTGTGTGTGTGTGTGTGTGTGTGTGTGTGTGTGTGTGTGTGTGTGTGTGTGTGTGTGTGTGTAGGAGTGAGGTGGGGAAGTATGCAGTGTACTGTCAGAGGTCTGTGGAGCGTACCCTACAGAACGGGGAGCGAGAGGCCAAACCGTCACGTATGGAGATCCTGTCCATCCTACTCAGGAATCCCTACCACCACTCGCTACCCTTCAGCATCCCTGTCCACTTTATGAACAACACCTACCAGGTAACCCACTAAACGCAGACACGCAGCCAACTAGCACGCAAACAATCAAACACCTACCAAGTCAGAAAGATGGAGAGGCACATACAAAACGTTGACAAAGTGCAGACCACTGGACAATAAACTATGAAAAAGCACACGTTCTGTTACGCCCAATCATTTAAGAAGTCACCCGTCCTCTAGGTTGTAGGCTTCGATGGCTCCACTACGGTAGACGAGTTCCTGAGCACCCTGACCCAGAGGGTGGGCATGAGGAAACCACACCTGTCTGGCTTCGCCCTCTTCACTGACGACCCCTCAGGGAAAGACCTGGAGCACTGCCTACAGCCCAGCGTCAAGGTCAGTGTGGACTAACATACTCTGATTATATACCTGCACATGCATTGTGGCAGTTGTTCTAATACCGCACAATCAAACCTTTTAGTGCCCGCAACTAAGTATAAGGCTGTAAACAGACGGGTAGACGGGAATCAGAACAGGGAACAGGGAATAATGTACAAGAGAGCAGGGTCTGCCCGTAGAGATAGATAGAGGACTCATCTTTTTATCGGTGCCGTTATAGCATCTGTGACAGCATGGGCAGCGCCATTGAGGATATCTCCATTGTAAAGTAGTCAATTGTCTTCTTCTTCGTTGGCTGATTGCGCCCAACTCGTAGGAATCCCCACCCACGTGACTACTTTAAAATGGTGGAAGCACTCAATTTTCCACGTCCATATTATAACAGGTTTGATCCACAGTGAGTCCTGTATCTGTCAATGGGTCTGCCTGGTCAGTTTGCACAGTCAGGAAAACTCCTGGCTCCAAAGTAGAAGACAATTAACTAATTGATCTTTTAACTCTCACCTCTGCCAACAGATCTGTGATGTCATCTCCAAGTGGGAACAGGCCCTGAAAGAGCTGCATCCTGGGAAATATGAGGGGACACGCATCGTCCGTCTGACATACAAGAGCAGGTAGGCTTTGCCTTGTTTTAGTTCCTTGATGTGTTTCATTGTTGACACCCAAAATGGATGACGAGGTGCAGACCAGACCATGTTTGATTTTGATTTTTACAAATAACGTATCACTCAGTGCCACACACATCATGCGTTAACCATTGTGATGTCTGTTGTGTAGGTTGTGTTTCCGGGCCCAGGCTAAAGGGGAAATGGACCGTGAGCGCCTCCTGCTGGCCTACCAGGTGAATGATGAGGTCCACCAGGGACACTTCCCCGTCAACAAGGAGTTGGCTCTGGAAGTGGCTGCTCTCATGGCTCAGGTTGGTAGTGCTTTGGTAAGGAGAGGGGCATTATGGGAACTGAAGCACATCACGCCAAAGGTTTTTTTATTTTTTATTAATGGTCTAATACGATTGACTTCAAATGTGTTTTTATTACAAATCACACCCTCTCCCTCCCCAGGTAGAGCATGGTGACCTGGACCGTCCGGCTCCCTTCTCCCCCAGCAGTAGCTCCTCTCCTCAGCCTAAAGCCCAACAGAACTCCCCTAGCTGCAACTCTCCTCAGCCCAAAACCCAACAGATCCTCGTACAGGCCCTGGAGCGCTTCTACCCCAAACGCTACAAACAGGACTGCAGCATGGACCAATTCAGGTAATCCGCCCATACGCACGACCAGCTCAGGTGATGCATTACCCTCACACACAGATGAAGTAAGACACAGGCTTCTACCCCACAAACGCTACTAACAGGACTGCAGCATGGGTCAACTCGGGCAATACTGGCCACGTGCACACATTATACTCAGATAAAGATGCCTATACAGACACAGACAAGACTAATTATTTCTTCAACTCCCCTCAGAGACCTATCAGAGTGCCTGGCCACTAAGTGGTCAGTCCTGCGTGGCTGCAGTGCCTCAGAGTGTGTCAGAATCTACTTGACCGTCGCTAGGAAGTGGCCGTTGTTCGGTGCCAAGCTCTTCAGTGCTAAGGTACGTGGGGATGCAAGTAGACTGAACAACCTCTACCGCGTTCCTGAACGAGAATTCTACTGCAAGGGTCCAGCATAGTGTATCTGTGCTGTATGTTTCCAGCTTTTGCTGAATCTGTGTCTCCAGTGACGTGGAAGGTCTCTCTATAATCAAATAATGTTTCTGTCCTCTTTCCTCTTTTTGGAAGGCCAAGTGTTTCAGTATTTACCCAGACAATAGCCCATTCCTATTGAAACCGCTAGTGGCACCGATATACATGGAGCAGGTACCGGTGTATCAAGTCTGACACCGACAGGCTCCTGAACAGCTTCTATCACCAAGCCATAAATCTGCTAAATAGCTAACAGATTTTCATCAAATCAAATTTTATTAGTCACATTGCGTGCCAGTACAGCGGGTGTAGACCTTACAGTGAAATGCTTACTTACGAGCCCCTAACCAACAATGCAGTTTAGAAAAATATGGATAAGAATAAGAAATAAAATTAACAAGTAATTAAAGAGCAGCAGTAAAATAACAATAGCGAGACTATATACTGGGGGGTACCGGTCAATGTGCGGGGCACCGGTCAGTTGAAGTAATATGTACATGTAGGTAGAGTTATTAAAGTGACTATCCATAGATGATAACAACAGAGAGTAGCAGCAGTGTAAAAGGAAGGGGGGGGATAGTCTGGGTAGCCATTTGATTAGATGTTAGAAGCTGTTTAGAAGCCTTTTGGACCTAGACATGGCGCTCCGGTACCGGTTGCCGTGCGGTAGCAGAGAGAACAGTCTATGATTAGGGTGGCTGGAGTCTTTGACAATTTATAGTGCCTTCCTCTGACACCGCCTGGTAGGTCCTGGATGGCAGGAAGCTTGGCCCCAGTGATGTACTGGGCCGTATGCACTACCCTCTGTCTGAGTTGACCCTTGTACTTTATTCTCTATGCATACTCACAGGACTCGCACGCCATGACACTCCAACACACACATAACATGCACACACATTTATACTGACTCTACACACATACAATCATAGTTTACGCTGCTGCTACCCATGCTTCTACACCTGCATTGCTTGCTGTTTGGGGTTTTAGGCTGGGTTTCTGTACAGCACTTTGAGATATCAGCTGATGTACAAAGGTCTATAAAATACATTTGATTTGATCATATATCCCGATGTCACGCCCTGACCATAGAGAGCCCTCCATTCTCTATGGTGTTTAGGTCAGAGCGTGACTAGGGGGGTGTTCTAGTCATTTATTTTCTATGTGGCTGGTTTGTATGGTTCCCAATTAGAGGCAGCTGGTAATCGTTGCCTCTAATTGGGTATCATATTTAGGAAGCCCTTTCTCCCAGCTGCTTTGTGGGATATTGTTTTTTGAGTGAGTGCATGTAGCACTACGTTTGTTCACGGTAGGTGGTTATTGTTAAGTTTAGAAGTTTCACTTTAAATAAATATGTGGAACTCAAATCACGCTGCACCTTGGTCCGTCTTTCCACACAATCGTGACACCTGATGCCTAGTCACCCACATACAGTATCTACCTCTATCACTCCAGTATCCCTTCACATTGTAAATATGGTACTGGAACTGACATTGCATATACAAAAGGTATTTGGACACCCCTTCAAGTTAGTAGATTCAGCTATTTAGCCATACCCGTTGCTGATCGGTGTATAAAATTGAGCACACCCCCATGCAATCTCCATAGACAAACATGGGCAGTAGAAGTGCTCAGTGACTTTCAACATGGCACTTTCATAGGATGCCACCTTTCCAACAAGTCAGTTAGTAGAATTTCTGCCCTGCTAGAGCTGCTCCGGCCAACTGTAAGTGCAGTTATTGTGAAGTGGAAACATGTAGGAACCGTCTAGAAGTGGATACGGCTAACTGCTCAGCTGCCAAGTGGTAGGCCACATAAGCTCACAGAACAGGACCGCAGAGTGCTGAAGCGCGTAGCGCGTTAAAAATCGTCTGTCCTCCGTTGCAACACTCACTACCACGTTCCAAACTGCCTCTGGGAGGAACGTCAGCACAACAACTGTTTGTTGGGAGTTTCACAAACCTAAGATCACTATGCCCAATGCCAAGCATCGGCGGGAGTGGTATAAAGCTCGCCACCATTGGACTATGGAGTGGTGGAAAAGCGTTTTCTGGAACGCTGAATCACACTTCACCATCTGGCTGTCAAATCTGGGTTTGACGGATGCCAAGAGAACGTTACCTGCCCCAACGTCAACTGTAAAGTTTGGTGGAGGAGGAATAATGGTCTAATAATTGGCCCCTTAGTTCCAGTGAAGGGAAGTCTTAACGCTACAGCATGCAATGACATCCTAGACGTCTCTGTGTTTCCAATTCCCTTGAGCCAGGCCTAAAGGCCCAACATCAGTGCCCGACCTCACTAATGCTCCTGTGGCTGAATGGAAGCAAGACCCCGCAGCAATGTTCCAACATCTAGTGGAAAAGCCTTCCAAGAAGAGTGGAGGCTGTTATAGCAGCAAAGGGGAGACCAACTTCATTTGAATGGCCATGATTTTTGGAACGAGATGTTCGATGAGTAGGTGTCCACATACTTTTGGTCACGTAGTGTAGCTTCTCGCATTCTTCTTTTTTTTTCTTGTGTGTTTTTGGTTCTACCTTATGTTATTTTTAGCGCTACATTGACATTGATTACTGCATTGTCGGGTTTTAGGTGGCAAGAAAAGGCATTTCACTGTGCTTGTGCATGTGACATTAAAACAAAAAACTTTAGGCTTGAGCTACTGTCTCTGTATACCATCTGTCTCTCCTCCGTCTCTGTCTGCAGCCTATACCTCCCTCGTCTGTGGAGCGGTCCCAGGTTTGGCTAGCCGTCAATGAGGATGGACTGTGTGTGCTTGACTATACCATGGTAAGTGTGTGTTTATCTACATGTTTATATGTCTGCTTCCTTAGCTCATTTACCATGGAGTAAGTGATTATTAACCGTAATCCAACCATGTGGCATTACTGGTACTAAAAGTGGCCACAAGGGGGGGGCGTGTTTCGTTGCTTCAGTACCCACAGCCAGTGGTCAGAGGACCACCATCAGAAGAAAGCTCTTGAACAGATAATGACATCATATTTCAACCATTAATTACCTTCATTACACTTTTTTTTTAAGACAACAACCTTTCAGAATCCAACCAAAAGCTTTATGCTGGTATTCTCTAATTCCTTTTTTAATCGGGCACAATCTTAGTTTATATTCAGAGCACTTAAGGTTTGGGGTTTCTCTTCTCTCTTTACCAGTCTGCCTGTTGCCAGACCACAGGGGCAGAAGCTTGTTGATCTACTGGTCTGGAATGATTTTCTACTGCAGCGTTTCAAACACCAGATCCCCACAGGGAAACAGAAACTGCTGGCCTACAATTTTACCAGACATGGGTTCAATTCAAATACTATTTGAAAGCATTTGAAATACTTAAGCTGGGCTTGATTAACCTGGCCTGGTTTTATAAAACCAATGAAAATGACACAAAAGTGCAAATCCCACCCATCTGGTTCTTAAGGCAGTCTAGAGAAAAGGGCCAAAGTATTTGAAAGATTTCAAATAGTATATGAAACCAGATCTGGGTCTACCCGGAGATCAAAATGCTGACTGAGATATAAACAATGTTAAACTTAAAACACTATAATTATCTTAGCCGTATTCCTCTGTCATTTCTGGTTTGGCGTCCGTTCGTGCTCCAATACATTTACTAGTTCTTAGGGAGAAAATAAGGAAAATACACAATAAAGCATAAGAAATTATGTCTGGCTGCTTCATTGGTTCATGCTCAATTTGCCTCTTGAGAAAACAATAATAAAAAAACAATTCCCAAAGAAAGGATCCTCTGGCCTGTACCAGGAAGAGAGATGAGACAGATAACTTAAAGGAAAATTCCACTCAAAAACTGTCTTTTGGTACTTGTTTCATCAGTCCACTGTTGATACAGTCCCAAAATGTTTTGCATGTCAGCAATCAACTTTCAAAATACAGAAAGTGTCACAGTATGATGTGTTTTGCATCATCATTTTGGGACAGTATCAACAGTGGACTAATTAAACAAATACCAAAATATTGTTTTTGAGTGGTATTTTCCTTTTAAGGGCTTTTTACACTACTGAACCGAACAAACCAAACGTGAAACGGTCAGAGACATCAAAGTCAAAAGAGTACAATTTGTTTTCCTATTCACATACAGACAGTACCAGTCAAAAGTTTGGACACACCTACTTCAAGGGTCTTTATTTTATTTAGACTATTTTCTACATTGTAGAATTATAGTGAAGACATCAAACGCCAAGAGTTTGCAAAGCTGTCATCAAGGCAAAAGGGTGGCTACTTTGAAGAATCTAAAACATATTTAGATTTGTTTAACACTTTAATGGTTACTACACGATTCCATATGTGCTATGTCATAGTTTCGATGTCTTCACTATTATTCCACAATGTAGAAAATAGTACAAATTAAGAAAAACCCTGGAATGAGTAGCTGTGTCAAAACGTTTGACTGGTACTGTATTTAAACAACTGAAATAAATTATCCATTCCTTTACAGGACCTTCTGGTCATGTACTCCTACCAATCAGTAATCACCTTTGGCGGTTGCCGTGACGACCTGATGGTGGTAGTGAGCCAGACCAAAGAGCAGGGTGGAGGGAAGAAGAGTGTGGAGAAACTGGTCTTCGCTATGGCTAAACCCAAGGTAAAGATACCTAGTCGTCTCTATTGCTAAACCCAAGGTTTATTTCACATGTCTGGGAATACAGATATGCATATGTTGGTCACATATACCTTAACAAAAAGTAGGTGAGTAAATCAGAAAACCAGTCAGTATCTGGTGTGACCACCATTTACCTCATGCAGCATTGATCAGGCTGTTGATTGTGGCCTGTGGAATGTCCCACTCTTCTTCAATGGCTGTGCGAAGTTGCTGAATATTGGCGGGAACTAGAATACGCTGTCGATCCAAAGCATTCCAATCATGCTCAATGGGTGACATTTCTGGTGAGTATGCAGGCTATGGAAGAACTGGTTAGTGGTTTGTATTCATGTATGCCAAGGAAGACAGGCTTCCCCCCAAAATGTACCAAATAATTAATCTTTCGTCTCCCTGTGGTTCATGATTTTCCTTAAATGCTGAATGTATCTCACTGGAGAACGCGTCCGAGTGAGCAAAACAGCGGCCCTCTGTTTCTATATGTGTAGGCCATCTATCTGATGCTGTCTGGTCATAATGAGTATGACATTGTTGCCACCCGTAGCATTGAATGCAAGGGAAGCCAGCGGGCATTTGGGATCCCTTGACAAAAAAAAGTATAAAATAATACCCAATCAGCGTTGAGCTAAACTGAGCGAGCTCAACTGTGAATGATCCTGGCCCACCAAAAAAAAGGGTTATAAGGGAAGCCATCTTGGATTTGGCGTAACTCCTATCAAATTGCATTGAGAGCATACGTCATGGACAGAAACAAATTGAACTGTTGCATCTCGTTGTGTTGTTGTCCTCCAGTGGCTAGCTAGCTTGGTAAAATTGGCACTTACCTATATTAGCCATGGAAGGAGATAGGGATTTGGACTTACTAATTATCCATACTGGCCAATGATTATAATGGTAATTCTGATCCAATCATAAATTCATATATTGTGCCCCTGGCCTGAGAGGATGGAAGTTCAATATGTAGCTAGATGTAGAAGGCAAATGCTAACTAGCTAACGTTGCCAATGAAAGGAAGTTAGGCTAGCGACCAAACATTTTTGACAGGTAGCCTTCGACAACAAAAATAAAAGCGTGTACTGTGTGACAGATTGATAGAGACCATTTTGTCAACATGAAAGAGAGGAGAATGGCATTGGCCATACAAGTAGTGTGAGTCGACATGTTTTTTTCTACTTACACAAATGCACACAGAAATCAGAAACATGGACAGCCACATATTTAGCTTACGTTGATTGGACTCAATTGTTTTTGGTATCTTTTAGTTGTCACTGTATTCGACTGAGCATAGTTGAAATGGTGCTGGAATTAGTGGAGGCAGCTCCTGTTTTCTTTGCGACTTGCAGTAATTCTCCGTGGTTGTAAATCAAATAACGTTAGTTGTTTAGTGGTCTGAAATGTCGTAAACATTAACATGCTTGACCATGCTGTAGGTCATGTAACTGTTTGTTACATGCAATATGAATTGTGGCCTTCACCAGACAGAGGTTGCTCTACGGTTTTGTGATGAAACAATGTTGTGGTTGAATTTATTCTGCCACTGTGTCTTCTTATTGTGTCGGCCTATTAGACTATACACTACCGTTCAAAAGTTTGGGGTGACTTAGAAATGTCCTTGTTTTCCATGAAAACATACATGAAATGAGTTGCAAAATGAATATGAAATATAGTCAAGACGTTGACAAGGTTATAAATAATGATTTGTAGTTGAAATAATAATTGTGTCCTTCAAACTTTGCTTGTGTCAAAGAATTCTCCATTTGCAGCAATTACAGCCTTGCAGAACTTTGGCATTCTAGTTGTCAATTTGTTGAGGTAATCTGAAGAGATTTCACCCCAAGTTTCCTGAAGCACCTCCCACAACAGCTCAATAGGGTTGAGATCAGATCTTTTCATTTTTTCTGCCCGTCTCACAAATGTTCTTCTTTGTGATCCGAACACCTCAAACTTAGATTCGTTTGTCCATAACACTTTTTTCCAATCTTCTTCTGTCCAGTTTCTGTGTTCTTTTGCCCATCTTAATCATGTATTTGTATTGGCCAGTCTGAGATATGGCTTTTTCTTTGCAACTGCCTAGACGGCCAGCATCCCGGAGTTGCCTCTTCACTGTTGACGTTGAGACTGGTGTTTTGCGGGTACTATTTAATGAAGCTGCCAGTTGAGGACTTGTGAGGCGTCTGTTTCTCAAACTAGACAATGTACTTGTCCTCTTGCTCAGTTGTGCACCCGGGGCCTCCCACTCCTCTTTCTATTCTGGTTAGAGCCCGTTTATGCTGTTCTGTGAAGGGAGTAATACACAGCGTTTTACAATATCTTCAGTTTCTTGGCAATTTCTCGCATGAAATAGCCGTCATTTCTCAGAACAAGAATAGACTGACGAGTTTCAGAAGAAAATCTTTGTTTCTGGACATTTTGAGCCTATAATCGAATCCAAAAATGCTGATGCTCCAGATACTCAACTAGTCTAAAAAAAGGCCAGTTGTATTGCTTTTTTAATCAGTACAACAGTTTTCAGCTGTGCTAACATAATTTCAAAAGGGTTTTCTAATGATCAATTAGCCTTTTAAAATTATAAACTTAGATTAGCTAACACAATGTGCTATTGGAACACAGGAGTGATGGTTGCTGATAATGTGCCTCTGTACGCCTATGTAGACATTCCATTAAAAATCAGGCGTTTCCAGCTACAATAGTAATTTACAACATTAACAATGTCTACACTGTATTTCTGATCAACTTGATGTTATTTTAATGGATTTTTTTTTTTTGCTTTTCTTTCAAAAACAAGGACATTTCTAAGTGACCCCCAACTTTTGAACGGTAGTGTATATCACGGTTGCAAGGCATATGAATTAACAGGTTATAGAGCAAACAATGCATTTATCACAACACATAGGTTATAATATGGCATTTTTTCTGGGTTGGCTTCCCCAGTGATTTTACCCATGTACCGCTACTGGAACCGGGAAATTTTCAGTTTCCAGGAATTGTGTACAGGTCTTTTGCGACATGGTGTCGTGCATTATTATCACGCTGAAACATGAGGTGATGGCGACGTATGAATGGCACAACAATGGGCCTCAGGATCTCGTCGCGGTATCTCTGCGCATTCAAATTGCCATCCAATAAAATACAATAGTGTTCGTTGTCCGTGGCTTATGCCTGCCCATACTATAGCCAACTCGCCACCACGGGGCACATTTTAGATTGGCCTTTTATTGTCCCCAGCACAAGGTGCACCTGTGTAATGATCATGCTGTTTAATCAGCTTCTTGATATGCCACACCAGTCAGGTGGACGGATTTTCTTGGCAAAGGACAAATGCACAATTTGTGCACCACATTTGAGAGAAGTAAGCTTTTTGTGCATATGGAACATTTCTGGGATCTTTTATTTCAGCTCATGAAACATGGGACCAACACTTTACCTGTTGCGTTTATATTAATGTTCAGTGTATTTCTATAGGTAAGACTGACAGTTTGGCTTTACCTCTGGCCAAGTGCAAGTGGTCAGTGAAAACAATTAGTGGATAATTATCGTCATGGACCACAACAGCTCTGCCAACTTTCAGTCAGTCAATAGGATCTTACCGTGCCGAAAGCCAGTGTGAAAAGTTGGTGAGCTCCTGCTATGTTGCGCGGTCCACAAGCAGCAACCAGAGGGTCATGGGTTCAATTTCGCACAGGGATCACATCACTATACCTTAAATAGCTTTGGATAAAATCTCATATTACGTGATATAATAGCAAGGTTACCCTCCACTGCCTTGGGCAGATGTAGAAAGCAGGTTGATCCTCGATTTTATTTCATCTATTTCTGCCTCAGAGGAGCCAAATGGAGCGATTCAAAGAAACACAAATAAATGACCAGTTCACTGAAATCGTCTTTAAAAGGTGATTTTGGTTTGAGCCATCAGTTGTTAATCTGTGGTGGGTTGATGCCTGGCCTAAGCATACAGTAGAGTCAATTTACTACTGTAGGACGTGCTAATAAGGCCCTGCTGTATTCGTGACAGGTTGCTCAATCTCATGTTATTTCTATGGTATTCTCATTGGCTTTAAACTGAACTTTTAAATGTGAGCATATGGGCATCTAAGCTCCCTTGGATCAAATGAAATTCAATCATTTAAAATGGTTAAACAATTCCCCCTCCTTACTCTGTCTTCTCCTCTCCCCTCCCGCCTTCTCCTTCTGTCCTCTGCTCTCTCCTCCTCTCTCTCCCCTGCACGGTCTCCTCCTGTCCTCCCTCCCTCTTCTCTCCTCCCAGATCCTGGAGTTGACTCTGTTAATGGCCAGCTATATTAACTACTGGACCCCCATCCTCCCTGGGGCCCAGAACCAGTCCCCAGGACCCTGCTCCCCTCTGGGGCCCCGTGAAGCTGGGGCTGAGGCCAGGAAGATGTGGGACGTGGATAGCAGACACTTTCCCTCCATGACCTACACAACCAAAGGACCCACTCTACTGTGAATACAGAAACAACAATCAACCCCCTGTTCCAGTGCATCTCTGGGAAAACATGGTCATGTTCCTTAGTCAATGAATGGAAGAAAACTGACTGAAACAAGGAGGATCTATACCTGGACATGTCAAATAAGAAATGCTCATTTTAGTTTTCCATTTCAAACGATTTTGCGACGGTGTACCCTACTGAACATGATCCAGGACTGAGAAACTACAGGGTATTGTGGGAGTTGTGGTACAGAAGATATTTAGCTCCACATACATTATGTTACACCTGAAAATGGCCATTGTTTTATTTTGCCCTCATTCCCTCTGGCCAGGAGTGGATTCTGTTGCATATACACGTGACATTTATTTTTAACCATGATGAATGGGAGATGGTCGTTTGTGGAAGGGGACCATAGATAAAAGGGGTAACAGTTGGTCGGAAGAAGTGGGAGAGGATATCGTTTGTGGTTCATATGAAGATGTCGCTCTTCGAATGTCTGTATTTTAGTCTTTAGATTGTTGTTTATTCCTGTAACAAGTGTTCACCTCTGCTTAATTTACAAAAAATATGCTCACGTTTGCGGACTATTTCAAAAACAATTGAGCCTTGAAAAATGAGATTTACAGTGTGGGATCAGTATAAAGGACCAACACCCACAACTTGTTGACCTTGGTAGTCTGGCCATTAGCTATACAATGAGAAATAATAAGCTTCTCCCTCCTCATTTAAACCTCAACTCTCCCACACCCCCACCGTTGTCTGTTCCAGACAGTGTATGCCAAATGGCACCCTATTCCCTTTCTAGTCCACTACATGCAACGCATCCACTGTCTTTTGTTAAAGGGGGGAAAAAGCTGTTTTTAAAAAAAGAGGAAAATACTGTTGATTTCTTCTGGCTCTTTGGTACCTAATATGGATTGGACTAACGTTATTTAACATTAAACCAGTACAAAATAATTATAATATTCAAGAAATCAAATTGTACTTGATTTTTTTTCATCAAAGAATTGAACAAAATGTCTGACTTTTATAGAAAACACCAGGCCAGGATCTGAGGAGGAACCATCAAAGCTCTATAACGTATAATACAAGTGATGATTGTACCATTCTGACCAAGCAATGTTTTTATAACCATTTTGACCACATAATGGTTATCAATATATTTTTTAAGGGTTATAGTGTAGAATAGAAGTAGAGATGGAATACAATGTGTGATGTCTGTCAGATGTATGAACTCATTGGGTGGCATGTTCCTACTGAAGAATCAGCAGCTGTTCTTTCTGGGGGCCACACAAAACGTAGAACGTGACATAATACAGAACACTAATGGACAGGAACAGCAACACCAAAATTGAAACGAACAACGCTACGACAATACAATGGAAGGTCATGAGAACACAGCCAGGTGGGACAGATTACATGGAGAGGACCAGACACATACGACTGGTACGATTACAGATATTCAAATGTTATTTAGTGACTTGAATTGTTTTGGATCAAACCACTTGTTTTTTGTATTTATTTCATTTTTGGCATTTTGTGGCTTTTTTTTTAATGCTGTAAATTATGTTTGGCAGACCGGTTAGGTTTTCAACTGAAACATTCAAAACTGACAATGACTTTGTTTTGTCTAAAGTATCTAAATAGTTTAACTTGACAGTTTTACACTGTATGAATGCAGTATGATTTGCGAATTAGGGATGTTAAGTCAATGAAACAGATTTATATACGATGTGCTTAGCTGTTATTGAGATCCTGTGTTTAAAGTAAAATAAACCGTACGATCTACACAACTGTTTTGTGTGATACATTTTCAATTCCACTTTCAAGGGACATTGAGCCCCATAATTATTTCTCAATGTGGAAATAATCCTACATTTATACCCTAATTGGAAAATATGTTGACGTTGAAAGTGCTTATATCCAGTATGATGGAATTTGGCATGGCTTTGACCTAGGAAACATTTCGAAAGACATCAAACATACTGGCGAATACAATACGCTTGTTCTTATCTTGTTTTTTTGGTTTTATTTTACACCCAAACTATCCACATACATTGGCAAATGTGCCAGTGTGATGTACAGTAGGCTATGCATTGTGCATATGTTGACGTAAGGTGGGGTTTGGTAGCTAGGATGGTAGTTGCTCTGATTTGCTTCATCCAAACAGGTCAACGTGGTAATGATGTTTTGCTGCCAACAGCATTGCTATACATCTTTCTCTTTTTCTTGAATGATTTCTCAAAACCTCCTGTTTTTGTAGTTACTCTAATATGACCAAAAATGATAGTAATTACCGGACACTGCCAACTTAGGAAAAAGACAATTGTTTGTCATTGTTTTTGCTCTCTGTTGAAGAGGATAGCTTGTTGTAGGTTTGGCCATTCCGTAACGTTGCTTTTGTGTTTGTCTCTATTTTAGCCTTTATGATTTTAAATAGCAGTGTTTTGCTTTAGGCCCTATGGGGGAAATTCAGACCAAAGTTGCGCATGTATAAATGGAACTGGTCCCCCTTTTCTGCACTTTTCTCCCTATGCGTTTCGGACCTTGAACCTATGCATGGGGGTAAATGTCAACAAGGCAAAGAGACATGCCAAATGTTTTAATCATATACCCCAACTGTTTCCTTAAATGTCTAGGCTATAGGCTATGTTAAATATTATTAGCCGCTATCAGTAGCGGCCTTATGTAATAACCATTTATATATAAGTTTTCATTTAGTTTTTGTTCCCTTCCCTGCATTAGTATCATTCCATTACATTGTTTGATTCAGCCAACCTTTATTTCTTTCCTCTGTAAAACACTGTCACATCCTTGTGGTTTTGGCTGAGGGTCAAGTAATAGTGGATACTAGGCCAAATACAAATTATAGTAAAAAAATGAATGTGGACATGTAGGTTTAATAAATCATTATGGAGCTCATTATGGAGCTCATTATGGCGCTCAAACCTGAACTTGACGCATGGTACAAGACTTGGCATTTGCCATCACACAGTTCCATGATCAGTGCAGGCAATTAGGGTATATTTATTATATCGTACCATTGCATGCTATTCTCCATAGTATAAATATAGTGTAGGCTACATTACTTCCAATGTTACCATTGATGAACTGAACGTGGCAACTTTCAGAATGAATCAAACCAACTTTTTGGGGTTTGTGCGTAAAAGCTCTATTTTTTTCCAGTAGACTCTGTCAGAGTGACCATTGGATTCTTGGTCACCTCCCTGACCAAGGCCCTTCTCCCTCAATTGCTCAGTTTGGCTGGGAAGCCAGCTCTAGGAAAAGTCTTAGTGGTTCCAAAATTCTTCCATTTAAGAATGATGGAGGCCACTGTGTTCTTAGGGGCCTTCAATGCTGCAGAAATGTTTTGGTACCTGTTACAGGAATTCAATTCCTTTATGTTTTATTTAACCAATTCAATTAAACACTCTGCCCACTCCTAAGAATTTGTAAGACCCTTATTTGCATAAAATGGACAGCGACCAGTCTCAAAATCAATCAGTAAATCAAATCAAATTTTATTTGTCACATACACATGGTTAGCAGATGTTAATGCGAGTGTAGCGAAATGCTTGTGCTTCTAGTTCCGACAATGCAGTGATAACCAACAAGTAATCTAACTAACAATTCCAAAACTACTGTCTTATACACAGTGTAAGGGGATAAAGAATATTTTACATTTACATTTAAGTCATTTAGCAGACGCTCTTATCCAGAGCGACTTACAAATTGGGATATGTACATAAGGATATATGAATGAGTGATGGTACAGAGCAGCATACAGTAGATGGTATCGAGTACAGTATATACATATGAGATGAGTATGTAGACAAAGTAAACAAAGTGGCATAGTTAAAGTGGCTAGTGATACATGTATTACATAAGGATGCAGTCGATGATGTAGAGTACAGTATATACGTATGCATATGAGATGAATAATGTAGGGTAAGTAACATTATATAAGGTAGCATTGTTTAAAGTGGCTAGTGATATATTTACATCATTTCCCATCAATTCCCATTATTAAAGTGGCTGGAGTTGGGTCAGTGTCAATGACAGTGTGTTGGCAGCAGCCACTCAATGTTAGTGGTGTCTGTTTAGTAGTCTGATGGCCTTGAGATAGAAGCTGTTTTTCAGTCTCTCGGTCCCAGCTTTGAAGCACCTGTACTGACCTCGCCTTCTGGATGATAGCGGGGTGAACAGGCAGTGGTTCAGGTGGTTGATGTCCTTAATGATCTTTATGGCCTTCCTGTAACATCGGGTGGTGTAGGTGTCCTGGAGGGCAGGTAGTTTGCCCCCGGTGATGCGTTGTGCAGACCTCACTACCCTCTGGAGAGCCTTACGTTTGAGGGCGGAGCAGTTGCCGTACCAGGCGGTGATACAGCCCGCCAGGATGCTCTCGATTGTGCATCTGTAGAAGTTTGTGAGTGCTTTTGGTGACAAGCCGAATTTCTTCAGCCTCCTGAGGTTGAAGAGGCGTGGCTGCGCCTTCTTCACGACGCTGTCAGTGTGAGTGGACCAATTCAGTTTGTCTGTGATGTGTATGCCGAGGAACTTAAAACTTGCTACCCTCTCCACTACTGTTCCATCGATGTGGATAGGGGGGTGTTCCCTCTGCTGTTTCCTGAAGTCCACAATCATCTCCTTAGTTTTGTTGACGTTGAGTGTGACACCACACTCCGAGGGCCCTCACCTCCTCCCTGTAGGCCGTCTCGTCGTTGTTGGTAATCAAGCCTACCACTGTTGTGTCGTCCGCAAACTTGATGATTGAGTTGGAGGCGTGCGTGGCCACGCAGTCGTGGGTGAACAGGGAGTACAGGAGAGGGCTCAGAACGCACCCTTGTGGGGCCCCCGTGTTGAGGATCAGCGGGGAGGAGATGTTGTTGCCTACCCTCACCACCTGGGGGCGGCCCGTCAGGAAGTCCAGTACCCAGTTGCAAAGGGCGGGGTCGAGACCCAGGGTCTCGAGCTTGATGACGAGCTTGGAGGGTACTATTGGTGTTGAATGCCGAGCTGTAGTCGATGAACAGCATTCTCACATAGGTATTCCTCTTGTCCAGGTGGGTTAGGGCAGTGTGCAGTGTGGTTGAGATTGCATCGTCTGTGGACCTATTTGGGCGGTAAGCAAATTGGAGTGGGTCTAGGGTGTCAGGTAGGGTGGAGGTGATATGGTCCTTGACTAGTCTCTCAAAGCACTTCATGATGACGGAAGTGAGTGCTACGGGGCGGTAGTCGTTTAGCTCAGTTACCTTAGCGTTCTTGGGAACAGGAACAATGGTGGCCCTCTTGAAGCATGTGGGAACAGCAGACTGGTATAGGGATTGATTGAATATGTCCGTAAACACACCGGCCAGCTGGTCTGCGCATGCTCTGAGGGCGCGGCTGGGGATGCCGTCTGGGCCTGCAGCCTTGCGAGGGTTAACACGTTTAAATGTCTTACTCACCTCGGCTGCAGTGAAGGAGAGAACGCATGTTTTCGTTGCAGGCCGTGTCAGTGGCACTGTAAGAGGGAAAAAAAGTTATTTAGTCTGCCTGGGAGCAAGACATCCTGGTCCGTGACTGGGCTGGGTTTCTTCTTGTAGTCCGTGATTGACTGTAGACCCTGCCACATGCCTCTTGTGTCTGAGCCATTGAATTGAGATTCTACTTTGTCTCTGTACTGACGCTTAGCTTGTTTAATAGCCTTGCGGAGGGAATAGCTGCACTGTTTGTATTCGGTCATGTTGCCAGACACCTTGCCCTGATTAAAAGCAGTGGTTCGCGCTTTCAGTTTCACGCGAATGCTGCCATCAATCCACGGTTTCTGGTTAGGGAATGTTTTTATCATTGCTATGGGAACGACATCTTCAACGCACGTTCTAATGAACTCGCACACCGAATCAGCGTATTCGTCAATATTTTTATCTGACGCAATACGAAACATGTCCCAGTCCACGTGATGGAAGCAGTCTTGGAGTGTGGAGTCAGCTTGGTCTGACCAGTTTCTGCCTGTAGGCAGGGATCAACAAAATGGAGTCGTGGTCAGCTTTTCCGAAAGGAGGGCGGGGCAGGGCCTTATATGCGTCGCGGAAGTTAGAGTAACAATGATCCAAGGTTTTACCACCCCTGGTTGCGCAATCGATATGCTGATAAAATTTAGGGAGTCTTGTTCTCAGATTAGCTTTGTTAAAATCCCCAGCTACAATGAATGCAGCCTCCGGATAAATGGTTTCCAGTTTGCAAAGTGTTAAATAAAGTTCGTTCAGAGCCATCGATGTGTCTGCTTGGGGGGGGGATATATACGGCTGTGATTATAATCGAAGAGAATTCTCTTGGAAGATAATGCGGTCTACATTTGATTGTGAGGAATTCTAAATCAGGTGAACAGAAGGATTTGAGTTCCTGTATGTTTCCTTCATCACACCATGTCTCGTTAGTCATGAGGCATACGCCCCCGCCACTCTTCTTACCAGAAAGATGTTTGTTTCTGTCGGCGCGATGCGTGGAGAAACCCGTTGGCTGCACCGCATCGGATAGCGTCTTCCCAGTAAGCCATGTTTCCGTGAAGCAGAGAACGTTGCAGTCTCTGATGTCCCTCTGGAATGCTACCCTTGCTCGGATTTCATCAACCTTGTTGTCAAGAGACTGGACATTGGCAAGAAGAATGTCTCGAGAGTACTGAACACGATACAATTTACCACAGGTTATAAACTGAAAATGACGTCATTCGTTTGCGAACTGTCCCATCTCTTCTCCACTCTGGTACAATGGCAGTATAGTTCTCAAGCCTTCCTAAATTGACTCCCACCAGTATATATAATTTATGACTGAGCCAAGGTCTTCCTGTGTTGATAAGCATTCTAGCCAGTTCATTCGTTTCTACCAAGGAACAGACAGTCATTGTTCTAATTCTTGATTATAATTACACACATTATATTCAGTACTAGGATTAAAATAAAATTCATACATCTATCAGTCCTGATTGAAATGTATACATAATTAGTCATTATGGTCCTTCTGTAGCTCAGTTGGTAGAGCATGGCGCTTGTAACGCCAGGGTAGTGGGTTCGATTCCCGGGACCACCCATACGTAGAATGTATGCACACATGACTGTAAGTCGCTTTGGATAAAAGCGTCTGCTAAATGGCATATATTATTATTATTATATTATTGATATAAAAAATCCCTTAACAGTACCCTTCCCCAGTTCTGTGCCTCAACACAATCCTGTCTCTGAGCTCCACGGACAATTTCTTTGACCTCATGGCTTGGTTTTTGCTCTGACATGCAACTGTCAACCGTGGGACCTTATATAGACAGGTGTGTGCCTTTCCAAATCATGTCCAATCATTGAATTTACCACAGGTTGAATCCAATCAAGTTTGGAAACAGGATGCAGCCCAAGTCTCATAGCAAAGGGTCTGAATACTTATGTAAAAAATGTATTTCTGCTTTTTTTTAAAATAAATTAGCAATAATTCTAAAAAACTGTTTTCACTTTGTTATTATAGGGTACGGTGTGTAGAATTATAAGGGAAAACAATAATTTAATCCATTTTAGAATAAGGCTGTAACGTGGAAAAGGTTAAGGGGTCTGAATAATTTCCGAATGCACTGCACATATGTATTTAATATACAGCCCAAAACAAATAATTTTATTTGAATATGTAAATGGTTATAAAAACCAAATGTATTATTATTTATTTATTTCACCTTTATTTAACCAGGTAGGTGTCACGCCCTGGCCTTAGTTATCTTTGTTTTCTTTATTATTTTGCGGACTAAGACTATGGTGGAGTGGGGTCCATGTCTCGCGCCAGAGCCGCCACCATGGACAGACGCCCACACAGACCCTCCCCTATGGGTTTGGTGTGGGGGCGGGAGTCTGCACCTTTTTTTTGGGGGGGTACTGTCACGCCCTGGCTTTAGTTATTTTTGTTTTCTTTATTATTTTGGTTAGGTCAGGGTGTGACATGGGGGTTTTTATGTGTTTTGTCTTGTCTTGTCTAGGGGTTTGTATGTTTATGGGGTTATTTCCTATCTAGGTAAATTGTATGTCTATGGTTGCCTAGATTGGTTCTCAATTAGAGGCAGCTGTCTATCGTTGTCTCTGATTGGGAACCATATTTAGGCAGCCATATTCTTTGGGTATTTTGTGGGTGATTGTTTCCTGTGTCAGTGTTTGTGCCACACGGGACTGTTTCGGGTTTTCACGTTTCTTGTTTTGTAGTTGTTCATGTTGAGTTTTCCTATTAAAACCATGGACACTTACCACGCTGCATTTTGGTCCGATCCTTGTTTCACCTCTTCAGAGGAAGAGGAGGAAATCAGCCGTGACAGTAGGCCAGTTGAGAACAAGTTTTCATTTACAAGTGCGACCTAGCCAAGATAAAGCAAAGCAGTGAGACAAAAAACAACAACACATAGTTACACATGGGATAAACAAACGTACAGTCAATAACACAATAGAAAGTCTGTATACAGTATGTGCAAATGAAGTAAGGAGGTAAGGCAATAAATAGGCCAATAGTGGCGAAGTTATTACAATTTAACAATTGACACTGGAGTGAAAGATGTGCAGATGAGGATGTGCAAGTAGAAATACTGGTGTGCAAAAAAAAGAGCAGAAAAAAACTAAAAACAAATATGGGGATGAGGTAGGTACAGTGCCTTGCGAAAGTATTCGGCCCCCTTGAACGCCCAATTTTTCAGTTTTTGATTTGTTAAAAAAGTTTGAAATATCCAATAAATGTCGTTCCACTTCATGTTTGTGTCCCACTTGTTGTTGATTCTTCACAAAAAAATACAGTTTTATATCTTTATGTTTGAAGCCTGAAATGTGGCAAAAGGTCGCAAAGTTCAAGGGGGCCGAATACTTTCGCAAGGCACTGTAGTTGGTTAGATTGGCTATTTACAGATGGGCTGTGTACAGCTGCAGTGATCAGTAAGCTGCTCTGACATCCAATGCTTGAAGTTAGTGAGGGAGATATAAGTCTTCAACTTCAGTATTTTTTGCAATTTGTTCCAGTCATTGGCAGCAGAGAACTGAAAGGAAAGGCGGCCAAAGTAGGTGTTTGCTTTGGGGATGACCAGTGAGATACAGTGGGGCAAAAAAGTATTTAATCAGCCACCAATTGTGCAAGTTCTCCCACTTAAAAAGATGAGAGAGGCCTGTAATTTTCATCATAGGTACACTTCAACTATGACATGCAAATAACTATACTTATTTCCCACCATAGTTTGCAAATACATTCATAAAAAAATCCTACAATGTGATTTTCTGGATTTTTTTCTCATTTTGTCTGTCATAGTTGAAGTGTACCTATGATGAAAATTACAGGCCTCTCTCATCTTTTTAACCCCCAACATGATACCATTCTAAATAGCTTAAGAACTCTACTACACTATACAAAATATTGTATTTTTTCAGCCAATATTGAGAAATTTGGACAACTTGATTAGCAAAAATGGGACACAATTATTTATTGTAAAGAAGGAGAAATGAGCGTATATGAGTTATTTCTATATTTCAATGATAAAATAAAATAATTAATACAAATTAAATATATATTTTTGGAAATTAGCTATTTTTGTGGAACAATAATCATTGTCATTTATTGTTAGTATTAATATTGAATTAGTATTATTAATATCATCATACTTTAATATAATTATATTATGTAGAAATTGTGTAGCCTATAAATGTATTACATGAATTATACTGAATAAAAATCTAAACACTACATGTAAAGTGTTGGTCCCATGTTTCATGTGCTGAAATAAAAGATCCCAGAAATGTTCCATATGCACAAAAAGCTTATTTCTCTCAAATGTTGTGCACATATTGTGTTTACATCCCTGGTAGTGAGCATTTCTCCTTAGCCAAGAGAATCCATCAACCTGACAGATGTGGTATATCAAGAAGCTGATTAAACAGCATCATTATTACACAGGTGCACCTTGTGCTGGGGACAATTAAAGGCCACTCAAAAATGTGCTGTATTGTCACACAACACAATGCCACACATGTTTCGTTTTGAGGGAGTGTGGGAGTGTGCAATTTCATGCTGACTGCATGAATGTCCACCACATGCAGACCACATGTTACCACTCCAGCCCAGGACCTCAACATCTGGTTTCTTCACCTGCGAGATTGTGTGAGACCAGCCACCCAGCCAGCTGATGAAAACTGAGGATTATTTTTGTCTGTAATAAAGCCCTTTGTGGGGAAAAACTAATTCTGACTGGCTGGGCCTGGCTCCCCAGTAGGTGGGCCTATGCCGTCCCAGGCCCACCCATGGCTCCGCCCCTGCCCAGTCTGCCCAGTCTTGTGAAATCCATAGATTAGTGCCAAAATAATATATTTCAATTGACTGATTTCCTTATATGAATTGTAGCTCAGTAAAATCATTGTAAATTGTTGCATGTTGTGTTTATATTTTAGTTCATTATACATTTAGGCTTATCAGCTCAACATTCTCAACATTAAACTCTAGTGGACATTTTGTTGAATGCAACCAGAAAGACCCCCTCACCCCTCAACAATTCCAATGACTGTTTTATTGTCACCCTAGTCAGATACTTCAAAATAAACGTTTTTAGTCATATACCTGTATGATTATGAATATAGCTTGCTAGGGTTTTTTAAAGTTGGTGAAGTCATATCTTTCTAAGTAAAATCCAGCTACGCTAGCTTTCACTATCAAGCTAGCTGATTGCAAATTTGAGGAAAATTAAATTGATCCTATTTAAAAAATTGATTTCTGTTAAGAAACATGTATTTCACAAACCTCCCCCAAAAATTCTCCATTATTTGACAGTAACAGGGACAATATTCTAAAAAAGGTGAGAGTATTAAGAAAATAGTCATTTTGATTCACAATTACATCCCATTACAAAATATGTTGTAATGAGACACTGAATATCCTTTCTTAGTTTTTTTCATAGCCTTAGCATTGTTTACCTCAGAAGGCTATGTATCATTTTACTTACTATTATTATTTTTATTTTTTATTTTTATTATTATTTTTTTGTATATGTTTTTTTTTATTAACAACAAATCAATACATAAAGCACATGAGGGAACACAAGCATACACAGATTACAAACAATGGACAATCAAGCTAGGGGGTACAATATCACATTACAATTACACAAGGACCTTAAGGGACATGCATATACTTACAATTCTAACAGCTTTTTTGTTAGTAGAGCATTTAACCGTCTTAAAATACAGTTCAATTTCTTTTTGTAGGATACGAAAATGTGGTTTTCTGTTTGTAAATTTACATTTGTGTATATGAAATTTGTCCAAAAGAATAATTAAATTAATTACATAAAAATGATTCCGCTTATTTCTATTGTATGTAAAGAATCCAAACAGTACATCTCTCCACAATAGTGTAAAATCTTCATAAATGTGTTCAATTATAAACCTACTGATGTCTAGCCACAGTTTTCTTACATGCATACAATGCCAAAAAAGATACACAACTGTTTCTGGGTGATCATTACAAAAGGAGCAATTTGAGTTGATGTTTTCCTTAAACTTCTTCATATAGTGGTTGGCAGGATAATATTTCTGAATAATTTTAAAGGAAACTTCCTTAATTTTGTTAACAAGTAGGTATGTTTGTGGCAACATTCAAACTTTTTTCCAACAGATATTATCAATAAATCCATTCCAATAAGGCATGACATAAGGTAGATAGATACAACATCCTGCTGAAACAAGGATCGTATCGCTCTGTTGTTGATTGGACCAAAAGAGAAACAAATCTTTCCTACTGTTGAGTCAACAGGGTCAATAGAAGGTAGGCTCTGAGGGTCAGGTCTTGACATGTTCCTGAATAACAGAGCAACACCTGAGGGAAAGGCATCTAAAATAATTGCAAAATCTTTAGGTGTTACAGGGACCTTGTAAAGTGATAAGAATTCTTTATAACTGACTAAAAGACCCTCTGCATTTACCAGTTGGCTCACCAATAGGATATTATTTCTGAACCAATATTCTAAAAACAGAGAGGTATTTTTATACAATATATCCCGATTATTCCATATATAATATCTGTGTGGAGAAAAATTGTGTTTATAAATTAAGGACCATGACAAGAAAATCTGCCGATGAAAAGCAGAAAGTTTCACTTCAATATTATAATTGCAAAACAACATGAAGTTAAGGCCACCAAAAGTAGAGAAGAGATGATGAGGAATAAAATTCCAGATAGAAGTGGGTCTTCTTAGGAATTGTTTTATCCAATTGATCTTTAAAGTATTATTTAAAGTAATAAAATCCAGAAAATTCAGTCCACCATTCTCATAAGTGTTCATTACAACAGTTTTCCTAATGTAATGGGTACGGTTTCTCCAAAGAAAGTTGACAAGCATCTGGTCTATCTCCTTGCTTATATTACGGTCAAGATATAAAGATAGAGCACCATATGTTAGTCTAGAGATACCTTCAGCCTTGGTTATTAGGACTCTACCTTTTAAAGATAAGTCCCTCTGTAGCCATTGATTTAGTTTCTTCTGGGTTTTAAGAGGGTTAAAATTTAGTAAGCCTCTAGACTTCTAGACTGCTGATCCTTTGTAATGGTTATGCCTACATATGTAAGTTCTTCTTTTACTGGAATACCATTATATGAAGGTGTCACACAATCTTTGACAGCCATGAGTTCACATTTCTTAATGTTAAGAAATAGACCAGACGCTTTGGAAAAGGATTGTATCACATTGATCGATATGGGAATTTGGTTAGCGTCTGTCAGAAAAAGTGTAGTATCGTCAGCCAGCTGGCTTATAATAATTTCTTTACCAGCTATGGAAATACCTTGTACAGGACTATTATTTAAAGAATTTGCAAGAAGTTGGGTGATTAATAAAAACAGGTACGGAGAGATAGGACAACCTTTCCTAATTCCTCTCTTTAACTCAAATCTAGGTGAGGTGCCATATTTCAATTTGATAGAGCTGTTACCATTTGCATAGAGAGTCTTAATAGCCTTACAGAAAAAATCCCCAAAGCCAAGTCTCTCAAGGGAGTGGAAGAGAAACTGATGCTCTACTGTGTCAAATGCTTTATAAGAATCTAAAAATAATATGAAGCTATCCTCAGTTATTAGGTCTGAGTAGTCAAGTACGTCTAATACTAATGTGACATTGTTAGAAATATGTCTGTTCCTCATGAAGCCAGACTGTGTTTCATCAATGATTGCATCCAGAACTTCTTTAATTATTTTTGCAAGTAGTGAGGCTAATATCTTATAGTCATTATTAAGAAGACAAATTGGACGCCAGTTATCGATGAGCAGTACTTCTTTTTTAGGCTTAGGTATCAGTGTTATTAACCCCTGACTCATTGTAGGAGGGAGAACATTGTTTTTAATACTCTCTAAAAAGACTTCAAATAGGAAGGGAGCTACTTGTTCAGAAAATAATTTGTAAAATTCTGATGTAATTCCATCAACACCTGGTGATTTATTGTTCTTTAGATGTTTGATAGACTCTATAATCTCTTCAACTTTGATGGGTTCATCACACTGTTTAGATTCTATATCACTGATAGAGTGAACATTATTCAGTGAGTTAAACAACATATCTGTGGATTCCTGACAGTACGTAGAGCTATACAATTTTCTGAAAAAATTGCTGCAGTATTTAGCGATTAATTTTGGTCATCTGTAATAACACCATCAATGTTTAACATATGGATAGTGTTATTTTTAGAGTGAAATTTCTCAAGTCTAAAGAAATAGGATGAATTCTGTTCTCCCTCCTGAATCCATTTTTTCCTAGATCTAATAAAGGCTCCTTCTGCTTTTAATTTATATATATTATCCAGTTTATTTTGTAACTCAATTAGTTCCATCTTCTCCTCCCCCAAGAGGTCAGCTGGAGACCTCTGAGAAAGGGAAGTGATCTTAATGATCACATTTTCCTCCTCAGTTCTTCTGGTCTTAGCAAGATTACTACCATATTTTCTAAGATATTTGGACACCTCAAATTTAAAGAGCTCCCAGTTCTTGCAATAAGATTTTTCTTCACAAGCCCTTTCCCAAAAGTGTGAGAGCAGATCTTTAACCTCAAATGTAACTATATCATTATTTAATATTATGCCGCTTGAGACGTGTGCCACGCCCACTATGATGACGGCATACCCATTGAACCCGTTTACAGAGAGGGGGTGACGCAAGAAGATAGTACTCCGCCCAAAATCTGTCAGAGTGAGATAGGCCCTTTTTCGGATGGAGGTCTATGGAGAGACTGTTGAATTTATGTGAGGCTTATTTGATCGAATATAAGTTTCATAATGTTTAGGCTGTTACAAAAACGACGTATTGCACACATGTTTTATTTATTTAACTAGGCAAGTCAGTTAAGAACAAATTATTATTTACAAATGACGTCCTAGGAACGGTGGGTTAACTGCCTTGTTCAGGGGCAGAACGACATATCTTTTACCTTGTCTGCTCGGGGCCCAACGCTCTTACCACTAGGCTACCTGCCGCACCATGACAGCTTAGGTATCACACTATGTTAGTAACTTAACAAATACTAACCCTATTTGAGAGTATTTTCAAATACATGGGTTAAATGCATGGGAGTGTATTTGAGTCAGTGTATTTGAGTATCTTTCCACGTGTATTTCCAAATACATTATATGTTTTGAGTTTTTCTTGTAGGCTATGCTGTTACATCATGCACCACTACCGTAGAAACCTTACCATCGTCAAGGTTAAAATTAAATTGAGTTTGTCGAGTAGGGCTACACCATAGAGAATGATAGAGGCCTCTTGTGGACAGAAGGTCATTTTAGCGCCATTTAGGGCTTCCATTTTAACGTAGCCAACTGGGTGGGACTTCCAACTTCATTGGCTGATCCCTCCCGATACCCATTCTGCACAGTTGCAAAGGAGTTCTCTATCTATCTCTATGGGCTACACAACTCGGAAATGCATCATTTTGCTATTGCGCTGGTCAACGTTAAGCTCGAAGCGAAATTGACAAGAGGCAGAATATGTCCATAGAGAGTTTCTATTGGATAAATTCAGGTAGGTCCCGCCCCGTTTCGTGTTCTTCCGTTTAAAACACGTTTTTCAACAGAATCGGTTTTATGAATATGCCCAAACTGTCATTTCTGATCCACTAACAGGTAAACCCGAAGTTTGAATAGCCTGAAATTCCAGTTGCAGTTGCCCGTGTTTGGGACATACTCGACATTTTGGTCAACCCCCCAAAAAATCACTAGGTCATAGTTACACATTGTATTTCACCACGTTGAAATGAACTTACTGTAGATTTTGTATCGCGTTTTTCTGGAAGGTATGTCAGTGAACTCATGTTGATGTGATGTGTGCTTTTGCAGGCAGACTAACGAAACAACATGACATCCCCCAAAAAGCAAGGTTTATTACGGGAGGCATCTCACCAGATCATTGCCGGTGGATCAGCAGGTAAGACAAACTTTAGGTTAGTAACACTTTTAGTATGTGAAATATGGTCTACAATCGGTTGTAATGGTTCAAATGAATAAGCGGCTGCGCTTGTTTAAGTAAATTTTCCAACATGCCTACTGTAGAATGTCAGTTTTAGTGGGAATATTGCTTTCCATAATGTCTATCTGAATAGTTGTTTTTACTGTAGACATCATTCAAGAAGTGATATCATTGTTGTGATGAACTCTGAACTATTCAAACAGTTTCGTACCGGATGGTCTCCTTTTTTTTTTGCCTTTTATGCCTTCTGAAAACATTACTGTCCGCATTGGGTTCCGCATTCCAGATTCCTTTCAAAATACAGTATGCGGCTGCTTGTTGGTTTATGAAAATGTGTGCATGCAAGTCCCTCTCCCGTCAACGCCTCTTGAATTCAATCACCCCCCCCAAAAAAAATATATATATATACAGTTGAAGTTGGAAGTTTACATACACTTAGGTTGGAGTCATTAAAACTCGTTTTTCAACCACTCCACAAATTTCTTGTTAATAAACTATAGTTTTGGCAAGTTGGTTAGGACATCTACTTTGTGCATGACAAAAAAATAATTTTTCCAAGAATTGTTTAGACAGGTTATTTCACTTATAATCCAATGTTTCACAATTCCAGTGTGTCAGACGTTTACATACACTAAATTGACTGTGCCTTTAAACAACTTGGAAAATTCCAGAAAATTATGTCATGGCTTAAGAAGCTCCTGATTTGAGATCATTTGAGTCAATTGGAGGTGTACCTGTGGATGTGTTTCAAGGCCTACCTTCAAACTCAGTGACTCTTTGCTTCAGCCAAGACCTCTGAAAAAAATTGTAGACCTCCACAAGTCTGGTTCATTCTTGGGAGCAATTTCCAAACGCCTGAAGTTACGACGTTCATCTGTACAAACAATAGTACGCTAGTATAAATACCATGGGACCACGCAGCCGTCATACCTCTCAGGAAGGAGACGCGTCTCCTAGAGATTAACATACTTTGGTGCGTAAAGTGCAAATCAATCCCAGAACAACAGCAAAGGACCTTGTGAAGATGCTGGAGGAAACCGCTACTAAAGTATCTATATCCAAAGTAAAGCGAGTCCCATATTGACATAACCTGAAAGGCTGCTCAGCAAGGAAGAAGCCACTGCTCCAGAACTGCCATAAAAAAGCCAGACTACGGTTTGCAACTGCACATGGGGACAAAGATCGTACTTTTTGAAAAAATGTCCTCTGCCCTGATGAAACAAAAATAGAACTGTTTGACCATAATGACCATTGTTATGTTTGGAGGAAAAAGGTGGAGGCTTGCAAGCCAAAGAACACCATCCCAACCGTGAAGCACGGGGGTGGCAGCATCATGTTGTGGAGGTGCTTTGCTGCAGGAGGGACTGGTGCACTTCAGAAAATAGTTGGCATCACGAGGAAAATGATGTGGATATATTGAAGCAACATCTCAAGAAATCTGTCAGGAAGTTAAAGCTTGGTTGCAAATGGGTCTTCCAAATGGACAATGACCCCAAGCATACTTCCAAAGTTGTGGCAAAATGGCTTAAGGAGAACCAAGTCAAGGTATTGGAGTGGCCATCACAAAGCCATGACCTCAATCCTATAGAAAATGTGTGGTCAGAACTGAAAAAGCGTGTCGGAGCAAGTAGGCCTACAAACCTGACTCAGTTACACCAGCTCTGTCAGGAGGAATGGGCCAAAGTTCACCCAACTTATTGTGGGAAGCTTGTGGAAGGCTACCTGAAATGTTTGACCCAAGTTAAACAATTGAAAGGTAATGCTACCAAATACTAGTTCCGTGTATGTAAACTTCTGACCCAGTGGGAATGTGATGAAAGAAATAAAAGCTGAAAGAAATCATTCACTCTATTATTCTGGCATTTCACATTCTTAAAATAAAATGGTGATCCTAATTGACCTAAGACAGGGATTTTTACAAGGATTAAATGTCTAGAATTGTGCAACTGAGTTTAAATATATTTGGCTAAGGTATATGTAAACTTCAACTGTACAGAACCAGTCAAAAGTTTGGAGTCACGTACTCATTCAAGGGTTTTTCTTTATTTTTTACTATTTTCTACAATCTAGAATAACAGTGGAGACATCAAAACTATGAAATAACACATGTAATCATGTAGTAACCAAAATATGTTTGAGATTCTTCAAAGTAGCCACCCTTTGCCTTGATGACAGCTTTGCACACTCTTGGGATTCTCTCAACCGGCATCACCTGGAATGATTTTCCTACAGTCTTGAAGGAGTTTCCACAAATGCTGAGCACTTGTTGGCTGTTTTTCTTTCACTCTGCGGTCCAGCTAATCTCAAACCATCTTAATTGGGTTGAGGTTAGGTGATTGTGGAGGCCAGGTCATCTGCAGCACTCCATCACTCTCCTTCTTGGTCAAATCAACCTTACACAGCCTGGAGGTGTGTTGGGTCATTGTCCTGTTGAAAAACAAATGATAGTCCCACTAAGCGCAAAGCAGATGGGATGGCGTATCGCTGCAGAATGCTGTGGTAGCCATGCTGGTTAAGTGTGCGTTGAATTTTGTTTACCGTAATTGCTGGACTATTAAGCGCACCTGAATATAAACCGCACCCACTGAATTATAAAAAAATATCTATTTTGTACATAAATACGCCGCACATGTCTATAAGCCGCAGGTGCCTACCGGTACATTGAAACAAATTAACTTGGTCACTATCTTCCTCCTGTCCACTGAAACCACTGAAGTCATCTCCTTCGGTGTCGGAGATGAATAGCCTCAGAATTGCTTCATCCGATGTTGGATCGTTTTCATTGTCGCTCTCGTCACTTTCATACGGAGGCAAATACCCCGCTGAGCTCATGCTGCCCCTTCAACACGCAGCAGTCCAGCCTTTCGAAACCCGTTGATGATAGTGGATTTTTTGACAATGCTCCACGCTGTCAGGACCCACTGGCAGACTTGACCATAAGTTGCTCTTCGCATGCGGCCCGTTTTAGTGAAGGATTTCTCCCCACTTGTCATCCAAGCCTCCCACTGAACAAGGAGCGCCACCTTAAATGCACGATTTTAAACTGATGTCGAGTGGCTGCAAATTACTTTGGGCCATCTGCTTTTCTTCCCTCTGAAAGCTTTTGTTGTCTTTCTGCACTGAGTCAGTTCCTCACGCTGCGGTTTCCAACGTCTTATCATCGACTCATTAAGGCCAAGCTCCCGTGCAGCAGCTCTCTTTCCTTTTCCAACAGCCAGATCGATCGCCTTCAACTTGAAAGCTGCATCATATGCATTTCTCCGTGTCTTTGCCATGATGAGGGTGACAAAATTACTACTGTAATCAGAATGATGGGAAGTTTGAGCGCGCTCGATTTTACGTCATGTGACTGTGCTCAGTTTTTTGGCGGCATGAATCTTGTGAAAGCGGGAAAAATCCATAAATTAGCCGCGTCATTGTATAAACCCCGAGGTTCAAAGCGTGGGAATAAAGTAGCGGCTTATAGTCCAGCAATTACGGTATATATATTTTATTCACTAAAGCAGTACACTGGGCCTTTAATATTCCTCTATTAGCAGACATTCTCTCTACCCCACCCTCATCACCCCCACTATGCTTCTATTGATTCCCTGTTTATCTGAGTTATTGCCATTTCAAGAAGGCAGAAATCCATCCGGTATGACGTAGCACTGTGATAGTCACTCTCACTAGACTGATTCTCCATGTTGCTACAAACCTTACTATAATGCCAAAATGAAACATTTGTTCACAACAAAAATATTGTTCCCACATATTGGTGTTATTTAACACTGTAAATGAAAGGAATGAGTGGTTTTGGGTAGATTTTTCCTTTTAATTGTAGTCAAGCATTTTTGGCTGAAATAATAGGATTTCATTATTGATTAAAAATAGATGCCGAAATACTGAAAATATTCTTTACACTCTAATCTATATATTGTAGCCTATTTGTTCTGTGTGTAGCTTATGTTATAGGCACAGAGGTGGCACCACCGGTTCCAAAGTGGTGTGGCAAAATGTGTACTAGTCTTTTCTGGGGCCTGGAGTTTTTTCTGATCTAATGATCTGGTCAGGTAAAACTCTGGGTCCTATTCATAGGCTCCTATTCATAGGCTATGTCAAAATATGTGTATTATTATTATTATTATAGATAGCTTGCTAACCTTTTAATCTGTGCTATGACTATAGGGTTGGGAGTTTTCTTGTCAGGTTATGTGAATTGGAAACACTCCTGGCCAAAGGTGGATTAAACCCTTTCAAACTACCACAAACCTTGTTATTATTCATTCTGAATTGGATATCAAATGAGCCAGAAACAACTACTTCAATGGACAGCATACTCTGTAGTTTAGCGAACTACTATAACACGGCTGAGCATTATGCAAAGAACGGTTACAATGTCTTTAAATGTCTATTTCACTCTAGACACAATGTTAAACAGTGGACCTTGAAAAAAAAAAATACAGACACTTTTCTACATTGAACTATTTGAATTGTATGTCAAACTATTATTTGTTCATCTGACGACAGTGCTCTTCTGCAATTATTCAGTCTGTAAGCTTTATGATAAACAGAGAGTAGCAGTAGCGTAAAAGAGGGGTTGGTGGGTGGCAGGACACAATGCAGATAGTCCGGGTAGCCAATGTGCGGGGTCACCGGTTAGTATGTACAGTGGGGCAAAAATGTTTAGTCAGCCACCAATTGTGCAAGTTCTCCCACTTAAAAAGATGAGGCCTGTAATTTTCATCATAGGTACACTTCAACTATGACAGACAAAATGAGAATTTGTTTAACAGAAAATCACATTCTAGGATTTTTAATGAATTTATTTGCAAATTATGGTGGAAAATAAGCATTTGGTCAAGAACAAAAGTTTATCTCAATACTTTGTCATTGCCAACAAAGGGTATATAACAGAGGTCAAACGTTTTCTGTAAGTCTTCACAAGGTTTTCACACTGTTGCTGGTATTTCGGCCCATTCCTCCATGCAGTTCTCCTCTAGAGCAGCGACGTTTTGGGGCTGTTGCTGGGCAACACTGACTTTCAACTCCCTCCAAAGATTTTCTATTGGGTTGAGATCTGGAGACTGGCTAGGACACTCCAGGACCTTGAAATGCTTTTTACGAAGCCACTCCTTCGTTGCCCGGGCGGTGTGTTTGGGATCATTGTCATGCTGAAAGACCCAGCCATGTTTCATCTTCAATGCCCTTGCTGATGGAAGGAGGTTTTCACTCAAAATCTCACGATCCATGGCCCCATTCATTCTTTCCTTTACACGGATCAGTCATCCTGGTCCCTTTGCAGAAAAACAGCCCCAAAGCATGACGTTTCCACCCCCATGCTTCACAGTAGGTATGGTGTTCTTTGGATGCAACTCAGCATTCTTTGTCCTCCAAACACGACGAGTAGAGTTTTTACCAAAAAGTTATATTTTGGTTTCATCTGACCATATGACATTCTCCCAATCTTCTTCTGGATCATCCAAATGCTCTCTAGTAAACTTCAGACTGGCCTGGACATGTACTGGCTTAAGCAGGGGGACACGTCTGGCACGGCAGGATTTGAGTCCCTGGCGGCGTAGTGTGTTACTGATGGTAGGCTTTGTTACTTTGGTCCCAGCTCTCTGCAGGTCATTCACTAGGTCCCCCCGTGTGGTTCGGGGATTTTTGCTCACCGTTTTGACCCCACGGGGTGAGATCTTGCGTGGAGCCCCAGATCGAGGGAGATTATCAGTGATCTTGTATGTCTTCCATTTCCTAATAATTGCTCCCACATTTGATTTCTTCAAACCAAGCTGCTTACCTATTGCAGATTCAGTCTTCCCAGCCTGGTGCAGGTCTACAATTTTGTTTCTGGTGTCCTTTGACAGCTCTTTGGTCTTGGCCATAGTGGAGTTTGGAGTGTGACTGTTTGAGATTGTGGACAGGTGTCTTTTATACTGATAACAAGTTCAAACAGGTTCCATTAATACAGGTAACGAGTGGAGGATAGAGGAGCCTCTTAAAGAAGAAGTTACAGGTCTGTGAGAGCCAGAAATCTTGCTTGTTTGTAGGTGACCAAATACTTATTTTCCACCATAATTTGCAAATAAATTCATACAAAATCCTACAATGTGATTTTTCTCTTATTTTTTTCTCATTTTGTCTGTCATAGTTTACCTATGATGAAAATGACAGGCCTCTCATCTTTTTAAGTGGGAGAACTTGCACAATTGGTGGCTGACTAAATACTTTTTTGCCCCACTGTACATGAATGTATAGTTAAAGTGACTATGCATAGTTTATAAACAAAGTAGCAGCAGTGTAAAAGAGGGGTTGTGGGGGCGGGACGATGCAAATAGTCTGGGTAGCCATTTGATTACTTTTTCAGGAGTCTTATGGTTTGGTGGTAAAAGCTGTTGAGAAGCCTTTTGGTCCTAGACTTGGAGCTCTGGTATCTTTTGCCATGCTGTAGCAGAGAGAACAGTCTATAACTGGGGTGGCTGGGGTCCTTGACCATTTTTAGGGCCTTCCTCTGACACCGCATGGTATAGAGGTCCTGGATGGCTGGAAGCTTGATGTACTGGGCCGTACGCGCTACCCTCTGTAGTGCCTTGGGGTCGGAGGCCGAGCAGTTGCCGTACCAGGCGATGAGTCGTACCATGCTCTCGTTGTTGCAGTTGTAGAACCTTTTGAGGATCTGAGGACCCATGCCAAATCTTTTCAGTTTCCTGAGGGGGAATAGGCTTTGTTATGCCACTCCAAGAAACAACTGTCTTGGTGTGTTTGGACCATTCCAGCATAGTCCTGTAGTTTAGCATCTGCTTCATCTGACCACTTTTTTTATTGACCGAATCACTGGTGCTTCCTGCTTTAATTTTCGCTTGTAAGCAGGAACTCAAATCCTTCTGTTCACCTGATTTAGAATTCCTCACAATCAAATGTAGACCGCATTATCTTCCAAGAGAATTCTCTTCGATTATAATCACAGCCGTATATATCCCCCCCAAGCAGACACATCGATGGCTCTGAACGAACTTTATTTGGAGGCTGCATTCATTGTAGCTGGGGATTTTAACAAAGCCAATCTGAAAACAAGACTCCCTAAATTTTATCAGCATATCGATTGCGCAACCAGGGGTGGTAAAACCTTGGATCATTGTTACTCTAACTTCCGCGACGCATATAAGGCCCTGCCCCGCCCCCCTTTCGGAAAAGCTGACCACGACTCCATTTTGCTGATCCCTGCCTACAGACAGAAATTAAAACAAGAGGCTCCCACGCTGAGGTCTGTCCAACGCTGGTCAGACCAAGCTGACTCCACACTCCAAGACTGCTTCCATCACGTGGACTGGGACATGTTTCGTATTGCGTCAGATGGGAATATTGACGAATACGCTGATTCGGTGTGCGAGTTCATTAGAACGTGCGTCGAAGATGTCGTTCCCATAGCAACGATAAAAACATTCCCTAACCAGAAACCGTGGATTGATGGCAGCATTCGCGTGAAACTGAAAGCGCGAACCACTGCTTTTAATCAGGGCAAGGTGTCTGGCAACATGACTGAATACAAACAGTGCAGCTATTCCCTCCGTAAGGCTATCAAACAAGCTAAGCGTCAGTACAGAGACAAAGTGGAATCTCAATTCAATGGCTCAGACACAAGAGGCATGTGGCAGGGTCTACAGTCAATCACGGACTACAAGATGAAATCCATCCCAGTCACGGACCAGGATGTCTTGCTCCCAGGCAGACTAAATAACTTTTTGCCCGCTTTGAGGACAATACAGTGCCACTGACACGGCCTGCAACGGAAACATGCAGTCTCTCCTTCACTGCAGCCGAGGTGAGTAAGACATTTAAACGTGTTAACCCTCGCAAGGCTGCAGGCCCAGACGGCATCCCCAGCCGCGCCCTCCGAGCATGCGCAGACCAGCTGGCCGGTGTGTTTACGGACATATTCAATCAATCCCTATACCAGTCTGCTGTTCCCACATGCTTCAAGAGGGCCACCATTGTTCCTGTTCCCAAGAAAGCTAAGGTAACTGAGCTAAACGACTACCGCCCCGTAGCACTCACTTCCGTCATCATGAAGTGCTTTGAGAGACTAGTCAAGGACCATATCACCTCCACCCTACCTGACACCCTAGACCCACTCCAATTTGCTTACCGCCCAAATAGGTCCACAGACGATGCAATCTCAACCACACTGCACACTGCCATAACCCACCTGGACAAGAGGAATACCTATGTGAGAATGCTGTTCATCGACTACAGCTCGGCATTCAACACCATAGTACCCTCCAAGCTCGTCATCAAGCTCGAGACCCTGGGTCTCGACCCCGCCCTGTGCAACTGGGTACTGGACTTCCTGACGGGCCGCCCCCAGGTGGTGAGGGTAGGCAACAACATCTCCTCCCCGCTGATCCTCAACACGGGGCCCCACAAGGGTGCGTTCTGAGCCCTCTCCTGTACTCCCTGTTCACCCACGACTGCGTGGCCACGCACGCCTCCAACTCAATCATCAAGTTTGCGGACGACACAACAGTGGTAGGCTTGATTACCAACAACGACGAGACGGCCTACAGGGAGGAGGTGAGGGCCCTTGGAGTGTGGTGTCAGGAAAATAACCTCACACTCAACGTCAACAAAACTAAGGAGATGATTGTGGACTTCAGGAAACAGCAGAGGGAACACCCCCTATCCACATCGATGGAACAGTAGTGGAGAGGGTAGCTAGTTTTAAGTTCCTCGGCATACACATCACAGACAAACTGAATTGGTCCACTCACACTGACAGCGTCGTGAAGAAGGCGCAGCAGCGCCTATTCAACCTCAGGAGGCTGAAGAAATTCGGCTTGTCACCAAAAGCACTCACAAACTTCTACAGATGCACAATCGAGAGCATCCTGGCGGGCTGTATCACCGCCTGGTACGGCAACTGCTCCGCCCTCAACCGTAAGGCTCTCCAGAGGGTAGTGAGGACTGCACAACGCATCACCGGGGGCAAACTACCTGCCCTCCAGGACACCTACACCACCCGTTGTTACAGGAAGGCCATAAAGATCATCAAGGACATCAACCACCCGAACCACTACCTGTTCACCCCGCTATCATCCAGAAGGCGAGGTCAGTACAGGTGCATCAAAGCTGGGACCGAGAGACTGAAAAACAGCTTCTATCTCAAGGCCATCAGACTGTTAAATAGCCACCACTAACATTGAGTGGCTGCTGCCAACACACTGTCATTGACACTGACCCAACTCCAGCCATTTTAATAATGGGAATTGATGGAAATGATGTAAATATATCACTAGCCACTTTAAACAATGCTACCTTATATAATGTTACTTACCCTACATTATTCATCTCATATGCATATGTATATACTGTACTCTACAACATCGACTGCATCCTTATGTAACACATGTATCACTAGCCACTTTAACTATGCCACTTTGTTTACTTTGTCTACACACTCATCTCATATGTATATACTGTACTCGATACCATCTACTGTATGCTGCTCTGTACCATCACTCATTCATATATCCTTATGTACATGTTCCTTATCCCCTTACACTGTGTATAAGACAGTAGTTTTGGAATTGTTAGTTAGATTACTTGTTGGTTATCACTGCATTGTCGGAACTAGAAGCACAAGCATTTCGCTACACTCGCATTAACATCTGCTAACCATGTGTATGTGACAAATAAAATTTGATTTGATTTGAATGAGGAGGATAGAATTGTGGTCAGATTTATCAAATGGAGGGTGAGGGAGAGCTTTGTATGCGTCTCTGTGTGTGGAGTACAGGGGATCTAGCATTTTTCTCCCTCTGGTGGCGCATTTAACATGTTGATAGAAATGAGGTAAAACTGATTTAAGTTTCCCTGCATTATAGTCCCCGGCCACTAGGAGCGCTGCCTCTGGGTGAGTGGTTTCCTGTTTGCTTATTTCCTTATACAGCTGACTTGAGTGGTGTCTTAGTGCCATCGTCTGTCTGTGGTGGTAAATAAACAGCCACGAAAAGTATAGAAAACTCACTTGGCAAATAGTGTGGTCTACAGCTTTACATAAGATATTCTACTTCAGGCAAGCAAAATCTAGAGACTTCCTTAGATTTCATGCACCAGCTGTTGTTGACAAATATGCACAGACCCCCCCCCCCCATCTTACCGGAGTGTGCTGTTCTATCTAGCCGGTGCAGCGTATTACCCGCTAGCATGAATATCCATGTCATCATTCAGCCACGATTGTGTGAAACATAAGATGTTACAATTTCTGATGTCCCATTGGTAGGATATTCGTGATCGTACCTCGTGTAATTTATTGTCCTTTGATTGTACGTTGGCAAGTAATACTGACAGTAATGGCAGCTTTCACACTCGCCGTCTGCGGATCCTTGCGAGGCACCTTGCTCCGTGTCCTCTGTACCGGCATCTCTTTCTCTTGCCAATGACGGGGATGTTGGCCTTGTCAGGTGTTCGAATTACATCCTGTGCTTCCTGCTTGTTGAAGAAAACATCTTTGTGTAATCTGAGGTGAGTGATCGCTGTCCTGATATCGTGAAGCTTTTTTTCTGTAAGATATGGTGGCAGAAACATTATGTACAAAATAAGTTACAAACAATGCGAAAACCCCCTACATAATAGCACAATTGGTTACGTGCCAGTAAAACTTTTGCCATTTGCCCCGGCGCCATTTTATCGCTCCTGTCTATATAAGGTACCACAGTTGACAGTGCATGTCAGAGCAAACACCAAGCCATGAGGTCAAAGGAATTGTCCGTCGAGTTTCGATACAGGATTGTGTCGATGTACAGATCTGGGGAAGGGTACCAAAAAATGTCTGAACCATTGAAGGTCCCCAAGAACAGTGGCCTCCATTTTTTTAAAAACATTTAACTAGGCAAGTCAGTTAAGAACAAATTCTTATTTACTATGATGGCCTACCCCAGCCAAACCCGGACGACACTGGGCCAATTATGGGACTCCCAATCACGGCCAGATGTGATACAGCCTGGATTCAAACCAAGGACAGTAGTGACGCCTCTTGCACTGAGATGCAGTGCCTTAGACAGCTGCGCCACTTGGGAGCCCTATTCTTAAATGGAAGACGTTTGGAACCACCAAGGCTCTTCCTAGAGGTGGCTGACCGGCCTAGCTGTGCAATCGGGGGAGAAGGGCCTTGGTCAGGGAGTTGACCAAGAATCCGATGGTCACTATGACAGAGCTCCAGAATTCCTCTGTGGAGATGGGAGAACCTTCCAGAAGGACAATCATCTATGCAGCACTCCACCAATCAGACTGTTCTGTTTTTATTTATAGTACTTACTTATTACTTACCTTGCATTTGGCTCCCCCTATTGTTGCTCTGGAGTATTTTCCTTTAGCTAGAAAATGACTTGTCATTTGACCTGTTAAGAGGAAGTTGGTCATTGTTGCCTCATGGAGAGCTCAGAGTGCTCTGTTTGTTGTTTTGTGGAAGCTTTGTCTGAGTATTTTCAATCCTTTTGCAATAATCTTTCGTTTCAGTGCATTATTTGTGGAATTTAGATGTGTATGTTTACTTTGTGGAATAGATGGATAGCACCAGCTTCATTGCTACAATATGTTAGGTTACAAACTAGCTTTTGCTAGTTTTCCGTGTGAGCAAAATATCAGGTTAAGTTCATATCTACTTTGTATTTTAGGACAAATTACATTGTTTTATGCAGGCATTTGTTGTCTTTGTTTCAGTTTCACACTGTTTCAACTCAATAAATCTTGTGACCATGGAGATCATGCTTTGAGGGTTATTGATGTGAAGGCGTTTATCCTGCTGTCAAGATATGCACAGTAACTCATGGAAGACAGTATACAGGCCTTCGTGGTAGAGTGGCCAGACGGAAGCCACTCCTCAGGAAAAGGCACATGACAGCCTGCTTGGAGTTTGCCAAAAGGCACATAAAGGATTTAGACCATGAGAAACTAGATTCTCTGGTCTGATGAAACCAAGATGGAACTCTTTGGAGGGAATGCCATGCATCACATCTGGAGGGAACCTGGCACCATCCCTACAGTGAAGCATGGTGTTGGCAGCATCATACAGTGGGGATGTTTTCCCACCCAGGGACTGGGAGACTAGTCAGGATCGAGGGGAAGATGAACGGAGCAATGTAGACAGAGATCCTTGATGAACTTGCTCCAGAGTGCTCAGGACCTAAGACTTGGACAAATGTTCACCTTCCAACAGGACAATGCAGGAGTGGCTTTTGGACAAGTCTCTGAATGTCCTTGAGTGGCCCAGTCAGAGCCCGGACTTGAACCCGATCGAACCTCTCTGGAGAGACCTGAGAAAAATCTGTGCAGCGATGCTCTGCATCCAACCTGGCAGAGCTTTAGAGGATCATCGGAGAAGAATGCGGGAAACTCCCCAAATACAGGTGTGCCAAGCTTGTAGCGTCATACCCAAGAAGACCTGAGGCTGTAATCGCTGCCAAAGATGTTTCAACAAGGTTCTGAGTACTTATGTAAATTTTATATTTCAAAATGGTATAAATTAACAAAAATGTCTGAATCTGTTTTTGCTTTGTCATTATGGGGTATTGTGTGTAGATTGATGAGTTAAAACACAATAATAATTATAATAATAAGGCAGAACAGTTGAAACTGGAGCAGCAACACGGCCAGGTGGACTGGGGACAGCAAGGAGTCATCATGTCAGGTAGTCCTGAAGCATGGTCCCAGGGCTCAGGTCCTCTGAGAGAGAGAAAGAAAGAGAGAATTAGAGAGAGCACACTTAAATTCACACAGGACACCGGATAAGACATGAGAAGTACTCCAGATATAACAAACTGACCCTAGCCCCCCGACACATAAACTACTGCAGCATAAATACTGGAGGCTGAGACAGGAGGGGTCAGGAGACACTGTGGCCCCATTCGAGGACACCCCCGGACAGGGCCAAACAGGAAGGATATAACCCCACCCACTTTGCCAAAGCACAGCCCCCACACCATGAGAGGGATATCTTCAAACAACAACTTACCATCCTGAGACAAGGCCGAGTATAGCCCACAAAGATCTCCGCCATGGCACAACACTTGGGGGGGCGCCAACCCAGACAGGAAGATCACATCAGTGATGCACCCCTCCAAGGGACGGTATGAAAGAGCCCCAGTAAGCCAGTGACTCAGCCCCTGTAATTAGGTTAGAGGCAGAGAATCCAAGTGGAAAGAGGGGAACCGGCAAGGCAGAGACGGCAAGGGCGGTTCGTTGCTCCAGAGTCTTTCCGTTCACCTTCCCACTCCTGGGCCAGACTACACTCAATCATATGACCCACTGAAGAGAAGTCTTCAGTAAAGACTTAAAGGTTGTGACCGAGTTTGCGTCTCTTACATGGGTACGGCAGGACCAAATCAGACAGAGGGGTAGGAGCAAGCCCATGTAATGCTTTGTAGGTTAGCAGTAAAACCTTGAAATCAGCCCTTGCCTTGACAGGAAGCCAGTGTAGGGATGCTAGCACTGGAGTAATATGATCACATTTTTTGGTTCTAGTCAGGATTCTAGCAGCCGTATTTAGCCTTAACTGAAGTTTATTTAGTGCTTTATCCGGGTAGCCGGAAAGTAGAGCATTGCAGTAGTCTAACCTTGAAGTGACAAAAGCATGGATACATTTTTCTGCATCATTTTTGGACAGAACGTTTCTGATTTTTGCAATGTTACGTAGATTGAAAAAAAGCTGTCCTTGAAATGGTCTTGATATGTTCTTCAAAAGAGAGATCAGGGTCCAGAGTAACGCGAGGTCCTTCACGTTTTACTTGAGACGACTGTACAACCATTAAGATTAATTGTCAGATTCAACAGAAGATCTCTTTGTATCTTGGGACCTAGAACAAGCATCTCTGTTTTGTCAGAGTTTAAAAGTAGAAAGTTTGCAGCCATCCACTTCCTTATGTCTGAAACACATGCTTCTAGCGAGGGCAATTTTGGGGCTTCACCATGTTTCATTGAAATGTACAGCTGTGTGTCATCCGCATAGCAGTGAAAGTTAACATTATGTTTTCGAATGACATCCCCAAGAGGTAAAATATATAGTGAAAACAATAGTGGTCCTAAAATGGAAATTTACACCGAAATTTACAGTTGATTTGTCAGAGGACAAACCATTCACAGAGACAAACTGATATCTTTCCGACAGATAAGATCTAAACCAGGCCAGAACTTGTCCGTGTAGACTAATTTGGGTTTCCAATCTCTCCAAAAGAATGTGGTGATCGATGGTATCAAAAGCAGCACTAAGGTCTAGGAGCATCGAGGACAGATGCAGATCCTCGGTCTGATGCCATTAAAAGGTATTTTACCACCTTCACAAGTGCAGTCTCGGTGCTATGATGGGGTCTAAAACCAGACTGAAGCATTTCGTATACATTGTTTGCCTTCAGGAAGGCAGTGAGTTGCTGCGAAACAGCCTTTTCAAAAAATGTTGAGAAGAATGGAAGATTCGATATAGGCCGATAGTTTAAAAAATATTTTCTGGGTCAAAGGTTGGGCTTTTTCAAGAGAGGCTTTATTGCTGCCACTTTTAGTGAGTTTGGTACACATCCGGTGGATAGAGAGCCGTTTATTATGTTCAACATAGGAGGGCCAAGCACAGGAAGCAGCTCTTTCAGTAGTTTAGTTGGAATAGGGTCCAGTATGCAGCTTGAAGGTTTAGAGGCCATGATTATTTTCATCATTGTGTCAAGAGATGTAGTACAAAAACACTTGAGCGTCTCTCTTGATCCTAGGTCCTGGCAGAGTGATGCAGACTCAGGACAACTGAGCTTTGAAGGAATACGCAGATTTAAAGAGGAGTCCATAATTTGCTTTCTAATAATCATGATCCTTTCCTCAAAGAAGTTCATGAATTTATCACTGCTGAAGTGAAAGCCATCCTCACTGGGGAATGCTGCTTTTTAGTTAGGTTTGCCACAGTATCAAAAATAAATTTCGGATTGTTCTTATTTTCCTCAATTAAGTTAGAAAAATAGGATGATCGAGCAGCAGTAAGGGCTCTTCGGTACTGTCTTTCCAAGCTAGTCTGAAGACTTCCAGTTTGGTGTGGCGCCATTTCCGTTCCAATTTTCTGGAAGCTTGCTTCAGAACTCGGGTATTTTCTGTGTACCAGGGAGCTAGTTTCTTATGATAAATGTTTTTAGTTTTTAGGGGTGTAACTGCATCTAGGGTATTGCACAAGGTTAAATTGAGTTCCTCAGTTAGGTGGTTAACTGATTTTTGTCCTTGGGTAGACAGAGGGAATCTGGAAGGACATCAAGGAATCTTTGTGTTTTCTGTGAATTTATAGCACGACTTTTGATGTTCCTTAGTTGGGGTCTGAGCAGATTATTTGTTGCAATTGCAAACATAATAAAATGGTGGTCCGATAGTCCAGGATTATGAGGAAAAACATTAAGATCCACCACATTTATTCCATGGGACAAAACTAGGTCCAGAGTATGACTGTGACAGTGAGTGGGTCCAGAGACATGTTGGACAAAACCCACTGAGTCGATGATGGCTCCGAAAGCCTTTTGGAGTGGGTCTGTGGACTTTTCCATGTGAATATTAAAGTCACCAAAGTTTAGAATATTATCTGCTATGACTACATTTACATTACATTTAAGTCATTTAGCAGACGCTCTTATCCAGAGCGACTTACAAATTGGTGCATTCACCTTATGACATCCAGTGGAACAGTCACTTTACAATAGTGCATCTAAATCTTAAAGGGGGGGTGAGAGGGATTACTTGTCCTATCCTAGGTATTCCTTAAAGAGGTGGGGTTTCAGGTGTCTCCGGAAGGTGGTGATTGACTCCGCTGTCCTGGCGTCGTGAGGGAGTTTGTTCCACCATTGGGGGGCCAGAGCAGCGAACAGTTTTGACTGGGCTGAGCGGGAGCTGTACTTCCTCAGTGGTAGGGAGGCGAGCAGGCCAGAGGTGGATGAACGCAGTGCCCTTGTTTGGGTGTAGGGCCTGATCAGAGCCTGGAGGTACTGAGGTGCCGTTCCCCTCACAGCTCCGTAGGCAAGCACCATGGTCTTGTAGCGGATGCGAGCTTCAACTGGAAGCCAGTGGAGAGAACGGAGGAGCGGGGTGACGTGAGAGAACTTGGGAAGGTTGAACACCAGACGGGCTGCGGCGTTCTGGATGAGTTGAAGGGGTTTAATGGCACAGGCAGGGAGCCCAGCCAACAGCGAGTTGCAGTAATCCAGACGGGAGATGACAAGTGCCTGGATTAGGACCTGCGCCGCTTCCTGTTTGAGGCAGGGTCATACTCTGCGGATGTTGTAGAGCATGAACCTACAGGAACGGGCCACCGCCTTGATGTTGGTTGAGAACGACAGGGTGTTGTCCAGGATCACGCCAAGGTTCTTAGCGCTCTGGGAAGAGGACACAATGGAGTTGTCAACCGTGATGGCGAGATCATGGAACGGGCACTCCTTCCCCGGGAGGAAGAGCAGCTCCGTCTTGCCGACTACAAGGTCCGATAGGAATTCCGGGAACTCAGTGAGGAACGCTGTATATGGCCCAGGAGGGCTGTAAACAGGAGCAATAAAGTGATTGAGTAGGCTGCATAGATTTCATGACTAGAAGCTCAAAAGACGAAAACGTCAGAACTGCTTTGGTGACACCCCGAATGGTTTTGACAGCTTGGAGCTTTGGGAAATGGCGCTTCCCCCCTCGACAGTGTCCTACTACTCGTATAATGAGTACTGTCTTTGTTGAGAAATTTCCAACATTACTTTTTTTCATGTAAAAATGGGTAAACAAACAATAGGCCTATCTACTTGAAGAGGAAGTTGGACCCCCCACCCCACCCTAATAGTCAATAATCTGATTATTGTGCCAGCCCCACAGTATGTATCATGATGCCTCAATAGTGGATGAATAATAATCCTTCCGATAAGGGCAGTGGCCAGTTATGAATGAATGTGTCCAGGTCTTCTACGTGTTTTTACAAGGCTGACTGGATTCTATGTGTGTTGTGTATGTGATTGCTTTATTCTTGTACGGTGACGCCAAGGGAAAATATCCATCCTTGGATGGACAATAAAGTTATATTCTATTATATCAATGACATTTTTTTAAATCATCACTCTGTTCAACGAGGAAGATTGATGTTGACATCATATTTCTTCAGAGGTGGGGGATGTAGTTGTTTTTGAAGGTGAGGCAGGCAGTGCATTTCACCCATAGATGGACTTAAAAGTAGACTCCGCAAGGTGACTTACATGCACAAAGTAAACGGCACTAGTGGGTCAATTTCCGCAACAACTAAGAAACTTGAAGTGCGTGGCTAAACTTCTCTGCTGTTTTGGTCCCATAGCTACCATGTTGTAGCAGTGTGAAGGGAACCTCTGCACATGTGTTTGACTGTGTGAGAGGAAAGTGTTGCATCGTGCTCATCACCATCTCTGCAGTGCTGTTTGTGGCAATGGCATCGGCCCTTTAAAGAAAAAAAAAGATCTAAAATGACACCCAAATCTAACTGCCTGAAGCAAGGATATGGATTTTCTTGGTACCATTTGAAAGGAAATACTTTGAAGTTTGGAGATGTGAAATGAATATAGGAGAATATAACACATTAGATCTGGTAAAATATAATCCAAAGAAAAAGCCAATTTGTTTTGTTTTTTTGCACCATCATTTTTGAAATGCAAGAGAAAGGCCATAATGTATTATTCCAGCCCATGTGCAATTTAGATATTGGCCACTAGATGGCAGTAGTGTATGGGAAAAGTTTTTGCATTTCTGTTCAAAATGTTGTATCAAGACTGCCCAAATGTGCCTAATTTGTTTATTAATAACTTTTCATGTTCAAAACTGTGCACTCTCCTCAAACAATATCATGGCATTCTTTCACTATCATAGCTACTGTAAATTGGACAGTGCAGTTAGATTAACAAGAATTTAAGATTTCTGCCAATATCAGATAGGTCTATGTCCTGGGAATGTTCTTGTTACTTACAACTTCATGCTAATCGCATTAGCCCACGTTAGCTCAACCATCCCGCAGTGGACCCACCAATCCTGAAGAATTAACGAGAAGTGGCATGGTTTCAATTCAGTCTTTTCACCACAATGGGGCAGCAATTACCTACTCTTTCACTTTTCAACAGGAGGGTACAGTATAACTTTCTGCTGTTTCTTAACCTGAGTTTGGCTTGCAAATATAACACTTCGTGGATGTCTGTAGCATATAGCGGCAACGTATGTGTGTGTGTGTGTGTGTGTGTGTGTGTGTGTGTGTGTGTGTGTGTGTGTGTGTGTGTGTGTGTGTGTGTGTGTGTGTGTGTTCAGGATCATTTTCGTGCTTATACACATTGCAAAATTACATTGACTTTTGTCTGATGTGAAGTATTGCGAATGTATGATGTGAGAAATACTGCTAAATGACTTAAATGTAATGTAAATGTAATTATATATCAAATATTGATGTTTTAAGAGAAGTAGATATGATGCTCCCAAGGTGCCCCCAAAAGTGAATGCTTTGCCTGTGAATAACTACTCATGTTTCTGGTATTGATTATTTCCTGTAACTTCATAACATTTGCAGTTTTCGTTAACGGCTGGGTAAACCATCCATCCTTAGCAAATGGAGCGTGTCGATATCAGACAGACACCCTAAGTATGATTAGATACACTCCCAGATGACGTCCATGTAGTAGACTGTCAGAATCTTACTTAAAACATACTTCATTTGAATTGGTTTTAAACTGTGAACCTAACATGAGGCGGCAAATAAATCCCACTTTGTTTAAATAAAGAAGAAGAAGAAGAAGAAAAGATGGAGGAAATCAAATAAATAGAACCAATCAAAGTGAGTGGTGGAACTCCATGAGGATGACGAAGAGAGAGTCCATTACAAATGAGCGTTCCTTTTCCTTACACTTCCAGACTAGACCAGGTTTGCGATTGGATTGCCTGCCACAATCAGAGCTGAATTACTGTAGGCCTGATATTTATTTCCAGAAACAATTGTACATGTTGTAGCGGGCGCTTTGATTGAACTCCCGGCGGACATGCTGTAGACAGATGTTTAGATGACCTCATGTTTGAAGTAATGTTGATTTTGGATGGGGTGCTGCTTTGCAGTTTTCTCTAAATCACCGCCCTCCGAACCCCCCCAGCGCTCTTCGCGTGACTGTGCGTCTGATACAGCGAGGGCAGGGAGAGGTGCATCCTTCAGAACACACACACACACACGGTCGGGCGGTGTTTCGACTGGGAAGGAAGAGAAGATATTTATGTTCCTATTTCTTTGACTGACAGATGTCTTGTGGGGGGGCGCTGGGTGAAAATGAAGCATGACAGTGTTGAAGGATGGATACTGGTGGTGTGATATATTCTGTCTCTTCCTCTCTCTGTGTGTGTGTTTTACTGAGGCGTATGACATACCATCAACATAATTCTGAAAGACGTGTCTAATAAACACCACATTGTCTGAATTCCATCTATAGATAATTAGCTATCCAGACACCAACGCGACATTCTTCGTAACAGACTGTTGTAGATTTAAGTCTTTCTCAGTAAGACATTTAGTTTGGATAGAAGGGATTTCATTAAAAGATTTAAATCTCTCCGAGGGAATCCATTATTCTGATGTTGTTCCTTTATGAAGCAGCCATTCCATTATGTTACTCTGACTGTAGAGCACCATGGGCTCTGGTCAAAAGTAGTTCACTACATACGGAGTAGGGTCCCATTTGGGATACTGCCTCCATCTTCGTGTGTAGCCTAACTGATAGAAACTCCCCTCATTTTAGAATTGGGAGGGGGGGGTCAATTAAAACACAACCAAACATTTAAAAAAATAAACAAAAGATTTATTGTCCTAGTCCCCCTAATTACTGTAGTCAGGAAATGTGAAGGATCATAACGTCAGTAGAAATCAGTTGACTGCAACCATGCATGAAGGGTAATGGGAACAAATGGCCCCATGGACCCTGTGCTTCCCAAAATAGATTTGATATGTCCCTGTGGTCTTAAGGCGTCAGCATCCCTCAGTTCGGCTGGTTGACCCGAACGAATGTGCTTGCATACTCCCTTGAAAGACCTTCGCTCAAAAAATGAGGAAAAGTGGCAATAGTACTATTTGTCTGTTTTTGAGACGTCGTAGTCCGTATACACTTACTAAAAATGTTCTGAATTAATCTAGGAAATCTATAATTTCCATGTTTTTTCTGAGCTCTTAGTCATGCAATTCTACACCTAAGATATTTCATGCATTATTCTTCAATGGAAAAATTGGCATGAAAATGAATCGTCTCTCGTTGAATGACGACAAAGACTTTATTGAAGAATCCCTACTGTTGACCAATCGCCGACGAAGGGGTGTAGACTTCGGCAGCTTGCCTCCAGAAAAGATGTTGTGTGCACGAACAACTGAACAAAAATAAGAAAACGACAACATGTAAAGTGTTGGTCCCATGTTTCATGAGCTGAAATAAAAGACCCCAGAAATGGTTCATTATGCACAAAAAGCATTTTTGTTTACATCCCTGTTCGAGAGCATTTATCCTTTGCCAAGATAATCCATCCATCTGACAGATGTGGCATAGCAATAAGCTGATTAAACAGCATGTTCATTACACAGGTGCACCTTGTGCAGGGGACAATAAAAGGCCACTCTAAAAGGCTGCAGATGTTCACCATAGCTGTTGCCAGAGATTTGAATGTTTATTTATCTACGTCGTTTTAGAGATTTTGGCGGCACGTCCAAACGACCTCACAACCGCAGACCACGTGTAACCACGTCAGCCCAGGACCTCCACATCTGGCTTTTTCACCTGCGGGATTGTCTGAGACCAGCCACCCAGACAGCTGATGAAACTGTGGGTTTGCACAACCAAATAATTTCTGCACAAACTGCCAGAAACTGTCTCGGAAGCTCAATTGCGTGCTTGTCGTCCTCACTGGGGTCTTGACCTGACTGCAGTTAGGCATCGTAACCGACTTCAGTGGGAAAATGCTCACCTTCCATGGCCACTGGCAAGCTGGAGACCTGTGCTCTTTGTGGATAAATCACAGTTTCAACTGTACCGGGACGATAGCAGAGAGAGTGTATGGCGTCGTGTGGGTGAGCGGTTTGCCGATGTCAATGTTGTGAACAGAGTGCCCCATGGTGGCGGTGAGGTTATGGTATGGGCAGGCATAAGCTATGGATGTAGCCGGATGTGGAGGTCCGTGGCTTGCATGGTTCACATGTTCTACGGTTGTGAGGACGGTTGGATATACTGCCGATTTCTCTACAAAGACATTGGATGAGGCTTATGATAATTTAATGTTCATTTCCCTATCTAGCAACAGCTCTGTTGGACAATACAAATTCAGCATGCCAATTATGTTGTGACAAAACTGCCCATTTTAGAGTGACCTTTTGTCACCCAGCACAAGGTGCACCTTTGTAATGATCATTCTGTTTAATCAGTTTCTTGATATGCCACACCTGTTTGGTGGATAGATTATCTTGACAAAGGGGAAATGTTCACTCACAGGGATGTAAATGCAATTTGTGCACAACATTTGAGAGAGAGAAACTTTTTGTACATATGGAACATTTCTGGGATCTTTTATTTCAGCTCCTGAACCATGGGACCAACACTTCTTGCGTTTTTTTTGTTCAGTGAATATTTTTCTAGGTAGTTAACATTAGCTAGTCGGCTATACCTGTACCAAAACTCCAGTGTTTCTCCTTCTGGTCTCAATTATCTTTTTAAATGGTGAGCCAACATGTTTCTGTAGCTCAGTTGGTAGAGCATGGCGCTTGTAACGCCAGGGTAGTGGGTTCGATTCCCGGGACCACCCATACGTAGAATGTATGCACACATGACTGTAAGTCGCTTTGGATAAAAGCGTCTGCTAAATGGCATATATTATTATTATATTATGTTTTCAACACTTATTTGGATTATTTCCATGACCGATCAAAACGTATTTTCTCTCTTGTCCCTCTGCAGCAGACATATGGTGAGCAATATGTTTGGAACATGGAATCACAGTTTAAAATCGCAGTATCGAATCGCAATACACATAAAATCGTGATGCGTTTCGAAGTGCAATTCATATCGTATCGTCACCTAAGTATCGTGATAAAATCGTATCGGGAGGTCCCTGGCAATTCCCAGCCCTATGCAGTAATTTGGTCGTCAATTTCTGTCTCAAAGAAGATGATGTGCCATTCAATAGGTATCTAATGTCAACATAAAAGAGGACCGTAGGCTACCTCTTAATCAGCAGTTGTGTGTATGAGAGAGCGGTTGGGTGGTCTAGTGGAGATTTAGTCTGTGCTGTAATGTACGACCCTCAGACCAGCTGCTGACGTTATCTTAATAAGGTGATTTATGGAACTGCCTCACTGACTGAGTGGGGGACCACAGGATGCAGTGTGTAGGAGGAAACTTCTTTATTGTGATGCTGAAGAGTTAGCATTAAACACATTCACTCTCAAATACAGGCACACACACACACACACACACACACACACACACACACACACACACACACACACACACACACACACACACACACACACACACACACACAGGAGCAGAATCTGCAGGATAATTATGATTTTTCGAAATGGGAGGCTGTCCCTGGACTATCGCTAGTCTCATTTACCACGGTACAATTATTACGAGGGCACTCATCCAGTCGAGGTGGCTGTAGCGTGCAGTGACAACGTTTTGTATGGGGTATAATATTGTAATGATGCTTTTTATGTCCTCTCTGACGTCTAGTGAATAATCTTCGGTTGGGTCAGCATGACATTACATCCTCCTCAACCATGCTCAGCAAATCCACTACTTACTAGAGGTCGACCGATTTTATGATTTTTTCAACGCCGATACTGATTATTGGAGGTCAAAAAAAGCAGATACTGATTTAATCGGCCGATTTAAAAAATGTATTTGTAATAATGACAATTAAACAACACTGAATGAACACTTATTTTAACTTAATATAATACATCAATAAAACAATTTAGCCTCAAATAAATAATGAGACATTTTCAATTTGGTTTAAATAATGCAAAAACAAAATGTTGGAGAAGAAAGTAAAAGTCCAATATGTGCCATGTAAGAAAGCTAACATTTAAGTTCCTTGCTCAGAACATGAGAACATATGAAAGTTGGTGGTTCCTTTTAACAGGAGTCTTCAATATTCCAAGGTAAGAAGTTTTAGGTTGTAGTTATTATAGGAATTATAAGACTATTTCTCTCTATACCATTTGTTTTTCATATACCTTTGACTATTGGATGTTTTGGCACTTTGGTATTGCCAGTGTAACAGTATAGCTTCCGTACCTCTCCTCGCTCCTACCTGGACTCGGACCAGGAACACAACGACAACAGACACCCTCGAAGCAGCGTTACCCATGCAGAGCAAGGGGAACAACTACTCCCAAGTCTCAGAGCGAGTGATGTTTGAAACGCTATTACCCCCCCCCCCCCCCCCCCCATAAACAGCAGAGCTGCTGGAAAATGCACGAAAGTGCTGTTTGAATGAATGCTTACGAGCCTGCTGGTGCCTACCATCACTCAGCAGTCTGACTATCAAATCATAGACTTAATTATAACATAATAACACACACATGCGAGCCTTAGGTCATTAATATGGTCGAATACGTAAACTAACATCTCGAAAACAAGACATATTATTTCAGTGAAATACGGAACCGTTCCGTATTTTATCTAAAGGGTGGCATGCATCAGTCTAAATATTCCTGTTTCATTGCACAACCTTCAATGTTATGTCATAATTACGTAAAATTCGGACAAATTAGCTCACAATGAGCCAAACTGTTGCATATACCCTGACTCTGCGTGCAATGAATGCAAGAGAAGTGACACAATTTCACCTGGTTAATATTGCCTGCTAACCTGGATTTCTTTTAACTAAATATGCAGGTTTAAAAATATATACTTCTGTGTATTGATTTTAAGAAAGGCATTGGTGTTTATGGTGAGGTACACGTTGGAGCAACGACAGTCCTTTTTCGCGAATGCGCACTGCATCGATTTTATATGCAGCGCAGGACACGCTAGATAAATCAATCATAATCAATATTACTAGTTTAAGTTTAATGCTAGCTAGCAACTTACCTTGTCTTCTTACTGCATTCACGTAACAGGCAGGCTCCTCGTGAGGCAGGTGGTTAAGAGCATTGGACTAGTTAACAGTAAGGTTGCAAGATTGAATCCCTGAACTGACAAGGTCAAATCTGTCGTTCTGCCCCTGAACAAGACTGAATTAACCCACTGTTCCTAGGCCATCATTGAAAATAAGAATGTGTTCTTAACTGACTTGCCTAGTTAAATAAAGATTTAAATAAAGGTGTAAAAATATATATATATATTTGCTTCCAAAATGACCGATTTCCGATTGTTATGAAATCGGACCTAATTATTCGGCCGACCTCTACTACTTACTCCACCGTTTGTAGCGCTGCACTCAATGACAGAAACCAAATATTTTTGGGGAGTAATATATTCCATTCTGAAGAAATTGCACCGGTAATGTAAATGGGGAGAAGAGGACAGATGTTAAGGAAACAGCCAGACCATCTCAGTGAATTCCTCTGTAATAGAAATGTGAAGGCATACATACTACAGCATATGGTAACTATGAGGAAATCGGCTAAACAAGCTATGCTTAATTGAGCACTTAGTCTAAGTAGTCAAGGGGCAAGGCTAGAGTGACCCTGGAAGAAAGTGTGTGTTCCCTTCTCTCTGTGTGTGTGCATGCGCCCCTGTGTGTATACGACTACGCCCGTGTGTGTGTGCACGTTGTGTCTTTGTCGTATGTTCTTTGTGTTTTGAAGAGCTCTATATTTCAGTAAGACCACTCCTGTCCAGGCACAGGCAGGCCCAGTCTTTTGTTTCTGAACCCATTTAATTAAGTAACAATGGAAAATAAGTACTGTATAGGCTCCCTGAGAAGAGTGGTGTTTGGCAGCACCGCGCCCTGATCATCACCATCCGGCTAGCTGGGTTTCATTTTAATAAAACAGAACACTCCACTTCAGATGCTAGTCTATAGCAAGATCTTCATCCATGTTGCCATCCCCTCTGCTCTGTCCTGCCATCGCCAAAGCCTGCAAACCAGACTCAATGCCTTGGAAGTGAGTTATTATTTGACAATGAACTTGCTAATCTGTAGCATCTGTTATACTGTACTAGAGACCACTACGTAAGGGATAATCAGCAAGGAGCTATGCTTTCTATGGAAATGAATGCACAACGCGGAAGCTATGTTCCACGATGTGCTGGTGGAGTGGAACTAACCTTCCACGGAGTCTCATTATTTTCCAGAGAGCCCAGAGTTGATTATCCTGCTTTTAACGCGGCTGTAACTTAACACATTTGCAACAAGAAATGTGTTAATTTGGTGGTTTGAATGTGTTCAACATCCACTGAAGTAGCTAGGGAGTTTACTAGGTAGCTACAGTAGTTGCCTTGGGGAATTTCCATCTAAAAGGACTCATGAGCAGCAAAATGTGAAGGTCATAGGAGAATGTCAAATGAAAGCTAAGAGTCTATATTTTTAAGAAATGAAGTCATATTTTTTTTCTCCAACCATTTTCCATGCTGAAAATGAGTAATACGCAAAGGTTTGATTTCTGGTCAAACAGATGGAAAAGGGGTCTTCGTCAACATCTACCAGAAATATTATTAAAAGGTATTAGAAATACATGTTGACGTAAAGACCCCTGCCAGCTAATATCAACACTTATTTATTTTGGAGAAACGATTTGCCTTCTGTGACTTAAAGAGACATTGCCTTGTAATTCCGTTACCAAAAACCCACGTATTTTCTCATTTCTCTCCCTCGTGAGGAGGGAGAATAATGAAAGTTCAGAAGTAACATGTAAGGGCAGACCTAACGATTTTAGTCAAGGTTTTTACTGATATTATTAAGTGATTTAAAACGTGTAATTCTGTTAACAAATCTGTATTACAGTTTTTTTAAGAACACAGTTGCATCACCTGGTACTGTTCTCCTTTTCATTGGCATACTGTTATGTTCAGCTCATAACAGTTTGTTTTTTCTTCTCTCTTTCTGTCATCTGATGGTCAAAGCAAGACTGTGAAAACAGTCTGGACAACCCCTCTCTCTGCCGGTCTCTCTCTCTCTCTCTCTCTCTCTCTCTCTCTCTCTTTCTCTTTCTCTCTTTCTCTCTTCTCTCTCCAGTAAATCTCACTTCTCCTGGCTCTTTCTTCTCTCTCCAGTAAATCTCACTTCTCCTGGCTCTTTCTTCTCTCTCCAGTAAATCTCACTTCTCCTGGCTCTTTCTGACTACCATGATACCTACCCTCTCCTCCCTGTAACGAGCGTCCTCGCCCACTGAGTAACGGCCGACACTGAACGTTGACGGATGTTGAAATTTGGGTCAGTCCACCCTGGCCCGGAACATACCTGTACCGATCATAGACATCTATGTTTCACAAGTTTGGACATAACAGTAAAGTATATTTGAGTGCAGTGCAGTAGAGCACTCTAGAGTAGAGTCCTTTACTGTGATGTGCTCTACTGCACTGTGCCTCACTGTGATGTCTACATTTCACAAGTTTGGACATCTATGATTGTTTCAGATTTGGTCCGGAATGTAGAATGTAAAATAATAGCCAATTTATAGAATATAATAGCCAATTTATAGAATATAATAGCCAATTTATAGAATATAATAGCCAATTTATAGAATATAATAGCCAATTTATAGAATATAATAGCCAATTTATGCAAAAGAAGAATATTGCATATTTATACCTTGTGTTTAGGATACATCACCACGAAGAGAATAATATTCATATCCATAATGATGTATTTCTGTATAGTACAGATCGGGAACCCATGATGTAATTCCGTTTACCGGGTGTCATTCCACGGTAGTTCAATAACCAAAAGGCATTTCTTCAAATTCAGGGTGTCATTCCACGGTAGTTCAATAACCAAAAGGCATTTCTTCAAATTCAGGGTGTCATTCCACGGTAGTTCAATAACCAAAAGGCATTTCTTCAAATTCAGGGTGTCATTCCACAGTAGTTCAATAACCAAAAGGCATTTCTTCAAATTCAGGGTGTCATTCCACGGTAGTTCAATAACCAAAAGGCATTTCTTCAAATTCAGGGTGTCATTCCACAGCTGACACCCTTGTTCTTTCTGCATACATCTTCCAATCTTCATTCGGAGCAGTTTTTGGGAAACGTAGTCGCATAAAAACACTGAGGGAGATTTTACCTTAATTCTGTTACCAAACTTTGCATCTGCGCCGGTTCTCCCACTAAATGTGTTTTTGTGACATTTTCTGTGCAGATTTTTTTTCAAAGTAGTCATTGTGCACGGACTTGCATGGTTTAAACTTTTGTTGCGCATATATTTTAAAGTGAAAAATCTCAGTCGGTGTAATTCCATTATTGTGGAATTGCCCCTTGGTAACCAAACAGACTTCCTAGGTGAGTTAACCAAACCATCAGTCCTAGCTTGCTATAAAAATAGAATTGAACAATGCCGATAATGTTGTCAATTTGACTTTTGCTTTCAAAAGCAGCTCAAACATAGAACATGTAGGCTAAGAATGAACGATAGCCATTGAATTATTCCGTGCTTTATAGGGAAATAATGCACTCTCTAGAATGCCCTTCAAGCCAATCAGAAATGAGTATTCAACAATTCCATGGTATAATTAAGCAATAATTGATGAGGGAGTATGATATATGGCTACGGCTGTATACCACGGCTATGGGCTGTTCGTATGCACAATGCAACTCAGAGTGCCTGGCCATATACCACAAACCCCCAAGGTGCCTTATTGCTATTATAAACTGGTTACCAACGTAATTAGATTAGCACAAATATTTTTGGGGTAATAACCATGGTATACGGTCTGATATACCACGACTTTCAGCCAGTCAGCATCCAGGAGCCAAACCAACCAGTTTGTAATGTGTATTATCAGTGATTGTTCAGATATAGATGTGATTGCCAAAAGCCGATTTTTGTTTGTTCTTAACATTTTGTGTCAGATAAAATCTAACTAAGGCAACTGAATTTGATGCAAAAAAATCTAAAGTTCAGATAATTACAAACCTTGTTTCTACTGGAAGTACAGAAATATAAATAAACATAATAAGTACTCTCAAAAAAACACAAACAAAAAAAGCCCAAAAGAAACAACCCTTGAATTACATGGCACTGTGGGGTGTGTGTGTGTGTGTATAAAGTGAGTTTGTGTGTGTGCTCTTGTGTGTTTGTCAGTGCGCATCATGTACTTTCCCTGTGTGTGTGTGTGTGTGTGTGTGTGTGTGTGTGTGTGTGTGTGTGTGTGTGTGTGTGTGTGTGTGTGTGTGTTTCTCTGGATAAGATGGTAGAATGTGTTTTACAGTAATCCTCTGCCAAGATGTAAATCCCGTTTTAAAAACGAGCTCTCACCATGCATACAGCCTCCTCTCCCTCCCTCCCTCCCCCCTTTGTTAACTGTATCAAGATGAGTGTTTGGGCCAGTGCAGTAATCATAATGTGATTTGTTGTGCCCGTGAGCCAATTTTTACCTTAACTGCATGGGGAAAATATCCCGTGTGCCTGGTCGCTGGGTGAGCTTTTGTTTGCGTGTGTCAAAGAGGATCTTGCCACCAGGCTTTGATTAGGGGAAGCTCCAACTTTTACACACACTTTAGATTATGTGTGATCTTGAGTTGGTAGAGAATGACATGGGTTTAAGAGGAGGACGTTGGCGGAGGAAGAGGTAACATTTGATAGTGAGGAACAAAACTGAACTCATTTGGAATTTGTTTACAATTTCATTTTCCTTTCAAGGAGGGCAAGAGCCTCGCAGTGAAATCAAGGCAAACGCAAATGTCACAATCGTGAAAGTGCATGTGAAGACAAAGGCAGCGACTCAGCTTTATTTTGTGAAATAAAGCCAATATGCTCTGGATATGAAGATATAAAGCTGTTGCTGGGTCATGGAAATGAGCAGGTTCTGTCACGGTGGTTTTCACCCCTCCCTCGTGTTCTGTGTTCCCCAGTGTTCAGTGTCTCCTATAGGGTGGGGCTGGGACCCTCGGGCAGAGGGGGGGGACTGACTCAACTCTAATGTACTCTAGCTATTGTTACATTACATTTTAAACATCTGACAGAGGCTCTTATCCAGAGCGACTTACAATCAGTACATTGATTCAACTTAAGTAGTTAGTAACCAACTGGGTTGTACCTATTGTTTACAGCTACTGTCAATGTGATTGGACTGACTCACCTCTGGGCTGTCTTCAGAGCACTGGGCTGTAGCAAAGCTCTATAAAATGTTTTGCAATGGAAAAAATGAAAATTAGCATTTTATTTTGGATGAATTCAGTTACAATTGGTTGAAGGCCGTATTCAGACTTAGTCGCTGTGTGTTACAATCTGGACATTGAAAGAAATTGAAAGGTCTGGAGGAAATCACACCATAGATTTTTACACCATTACTGTGCTTTGGTTTACGCTTAGCTTAAATGTAGCATAAGCTATAAGCCAACCATTACGCTAGCAACCCAAGTCACCCTTTTGACTAACATTCTCTGTGAGTCTAGAGGGCAGAAGAGAGCTATGTTGATGGCGAAACACTACTTGCTTTGCATCAGGAGCGCACTTGTACACCCGTTAACATTTTTCAGGGCATGACATTGACTTGAGTTTTCGCCAAAATCACGAGAGGCCTCCAAACACACAGATTTACGGGGGGTGCGGTATAGCTGTCAATGTGATACAATGTTATTCCTTTTGTATATCAACTGACAAAGATGTCCAATTTGTAAGTCGGTCTGGATAAGAGCGTCTGCTAAATGACTTAAATGTAAATGTTAAAAGCAATGCAAACGACTTCCCATCCTTGTTGCGGTACCACCGTGGGTATGCCTCACCCCTCTTCTTGTCCCTGAAAGACTACAGTATTGTCACACCAGATTACATCCCATGTGTAATGTGAGTTCATCACAGAGAAAAGACATTCCATTACGCTGCAGGTGTCAGGTCAATGGTTCCAAGGGCTTTCGCCTAATCTTCAGTCCCGGTCGGTAGCTACTGCTGTGCGACTGTGAGGCGTTGAAAGGCTCACATATGTCTTCACCAGCTGTGTCAAGTCGCACATCATTTGACGTGTCCTACTGGGAAAGTCTCGGTATGGCTCGCAATGGCTTGCAATGGCTCGCAAATCCACATCAAACAATGTGAGATTACATGCCTTTTCCTTTCCTACTAATCGGACTCCAAACCTATCCAGTTTTCTGTTCATATTGATCTATTACCTGTATGGTTTTCCAACAACGGGAATTCACACTGTGATCAGTATGTTAGGAAGTAGTGGACAGACCACACAGGGAAGGGAGCCCAGGAGCTGTTTGGGTCCAGGGGGGAGAAGAAGAGTAGTGGACAAGGGAGGAGAGGAGGAAGGAGGGCGGAAGAGAGCAATGGATGGGGGGGGGGGGGGTTGAGCAAGGTTAAATTATCAGTGTTTTGTGTGCTCAGTGGGCTGACCAACCACTGAGCGCTCGTGTTTGCACGTGTGCCTACTAAAGACCTCTCTGCTCAGCCGGTCTGCTCTCCTCTGCGATGATGAGATCCGTGACAGATGCTTTCTCGATAGGAAGAATCCCCCAGAAGCCTTTGGCAGGACAGAACACACAGGTCGGTGAGGCGCCGTTTCCATTGTGGCTGCGTCCCAAATGGCACCGTATTCCCTTTATAGTGCACCACTTTTGACCAGGGCCCTCATTGCATGACAAAGGGAATAGGGTGCCATTTGGGACACGCTAAGTCAAGGGGCTGGATGGGGCCGGGGTGAAATATTGATGTTAATGTCTTCAAAAGGGGGAAAATATGACTGGTCTCTTACAAGGGAGATTCCAAATGTTCTTCATGTGGATCCGCGGGGGAGGTGATTTTATATCCTAACACTTAAGTTCAGGTGTGTGTGTGCATGTGTGTACGTACATACACTACCGGTCCAAAGGTCTAGAACAGCTACTCATTCAAGGGTTTTTCTTTTCTTTTTACTATTTTCTACATTGTAGAATAATAGTGAAGACCTCAGAACTATGAAATAACACATATGGAATCATGTAGTAACCAAAAAAGTGTTAAACAAATCAAAATATATTTTATATTTGAGATTCTTCCAAATAGCTGCCCTTTGCCTTGATGACTGTTTTGCACACTCTTGGCATTCTCTCAACCAGCCTCACAAAGTTGTCACCTGGAATGCATTTCTATTAACAGGTGTGTCTTGTTACTTGTTAATTTATATAATTTCTTTCCTTCTTATTGCATTTGAGCCAATCAGTTGTGTTGTGACAAGGTAGGGGTGGTATACAGAAGATATCCCTATTTGGGTAAAAGACCAGGTCCATATTATGGCAAGAACAGCTCATTTCAGCTCATTTCAAGAACTTTGAATGTTTCTTCAAGTGCAGTGGCAACAACCATCAAGCACTATGATGAAACTGGCTCTCATGAGGACCGCCACAGGAAAGGAAAACCCAGAGTTACCTCTGCTGCAGAGGATAAGTTCATTGGAGTACAGCCCAAATAAATGGTTCACAGAGTTCAAGTAACAGGCACATCTCAACATCAACTGTTCTGAGGAGACTGCATGAATCAGACCTTCATGGTTGAACTGCTGCAAAGAAACCACTACTAAAGGACAGCAATAAGAAGAAGAGACTTGCTTGGGCCAAGAAACACACAAACGCTGGAAATCTGTCCTTTGGTCCGATGAGTCCAAATTTTGCTCATCTTGTTTGCTTTTAGTGGGACTATAATTTGTTTTTCTACAGGAGAACCTCCAGGCTGTGTAAAGGCTATTTGACCAAGAAGAAGAGTGATGGAGTGCTGGATCAGATGGTTTGGGATGAGTTGGACGGCAGAGTGAAGGAAAAGCGGCCAACAAGTTCTCAGCATATGTGGGAACTCAATCAAGACGGTTGGAAAAGCATTCCAGGTGAAGCTGGTTGAGAGAATGCCAAGAATGTGCAAAGCTGTCATCAAGGCAAAGGGTGGCTACTTGAAAGAATCTTAAATATAAAATATGTTTTGATTGGGTTAACGCTCCGGTTACTACACGATTCCAGATGTGATTTTGTAGTCTTGATGTCCTCACTATTATTCTGCAAATGTAGAAAATAGTCCAAATAAAGGAAACCCCTTGAATGAGTAGGTGTGTCCAAACCTTTGACTGGTACTGTACGTGTGTGTGTTTGTTGCAGGGGAGGTGATGACTCCCAAACTAAACGTCTTCCTTTGCTGCATTAGGATTTTCCGTCTTCACTCTGGCTAGCTGCCCCCCAGGAAGCGGACTTCAGTGGAGCCCAGTGCTATGTTCTCCTCTGAATGGCTGTTCACTGGGGTGCATTTCATAACGGATCTCTCTGCTCTCTGTGCTGCAGCAGCCTCAACATATGGGGCCCAGGGGACAATCTGCACCAGCCACCAATTTATCAGCTCATATCCACACCAATGCAGACTGACACACTCAAGGATGCATCGAAACGGAGACGCAAGCATGCATAATCACACATGCGCGCGCACACACCCATAGAGAAACACTAGACACACACACACACCCGTCATGATTTTCTAAAATGACTGAGTTGATAGCGAGGTTTTTCTTAAAGGTAATGTCGTCACGTGGTTCTACACAGACCATTTCTCTTTTCTATGCTCTGATTTTGTTCTGATTTATTTGAGGAAATGTTTTGTTTAGTCAAATCTACATTTTGTACCCAAATGTAATATTGTTTTTATATTCTAGTTGTTCAGAAATGCATCTGTAGCGAAAGTGGAATTGTTATGCCTTGTAGTTGTACATTTCTGGCAAAGTTTGATACAATAAAACTTTTCTTTTTGAACAGGCAGATTGCATTACATTTTTTAAATGAAATTAAGTAAATGCATAACAAACAGTAAATTAAAAAATATTGTTATAGAAGAATAATTACCTAAATATATAAATTATTGTAATGCATTTTTTTTTTTACATATGAGTAATGTAAACTTGTATTACTTATACATTTTATCATAAATTATTATTAATACACATTTTAGACTTGATAAGATGGCTGTTGACTTTTCTAAATAAGTGGAAAGGGGACCGGGTCAATCAGAGGGAGGAGGCTGAGGGAGTGTGTTTTCTAACCAAAACATCCTCGTCCTAGGGTACGAGGCTCGGGCTGGGGTGGCTCAACCTTCTTCTGGAATCCCCCCCCCCCCAGCCTAGCTCCACGGCCCTGCCCGCTCGCGGGGAGCCGTTTGTGAGGAAATGGATCGGGCTTTGTTTTCTTTCCCTGGAAATCTGCCTCTGAAAGTTCTGACAAATGAGCAGCACCTGAATCCACCCCCCCAAGTGTCAGCCCAGAGGACGCCCCCTCCTTCCTCAAACACATGCTCACGCATGCAAGTGTAGTAGTGCTTTTAAGTCCTTAACACATACTGCACTGTATACAGTACACATACACACTGTATACAGTACACATACACACTGTATACAGTACACATACACACTGTATACAGTACACATGCACACTGTATACAGTACTCATACACACAAGACATTATTGTAATAGTAATGATAGTATTTATTTTCTGGAGCACATTTCCCATCCTCAAAATGGAATACACAATTCTCTTCTTTAATTAAATTCTCTATACTTTTGAAATTCAGTTAATTTTCTTTACTTTAAGAATCTTTTCTCCAAGCACATTGGTCATGTGCTCTGCATGTGCTCTGCATTTGCTCCCACTTCCCAGACTTCTGTCTGATTTTGAGCGGGAGCTGGACAGAGAACAGCTAGAAAATGACAGATCGAGAGGGGAACAGTATTTCAGATCAGGGACCAGGTCAGACAGACAGGGAGAGGGGGATGAAATGGCACCGATACAGAGGGAGAGGCGAGTGTTGGCCGATAGAGCTATTCAGGAAGAAAGTGAGAGGGGGAGGGAGGAGCGGAAGAGACGTTTCATGAATATGGAAGCAGGAGAGACTGGATTGTCCTGCGGGCTGCGTTGCTCGTGGTCCGCTGTTGCGTTTAATGATATGAGAGTCATTCAGTCAGATTGCATCCCAATTCCTATTCCCTATGCAGGCCCCTACCTTTGGCGAGAGCGCTGGTCAAAAGTAGTGCACTATAATAAGGAATAGTGTGCCATTTGGAATGCTGACAGAGAGGTGTTCAGAAGCCTAACATGTTGTGTGTGAGACAGGGGGGCCCACAGGCGTTTTGGCGGTGGGTTTGGCTTTTTTCAGACCTTATGGGGGGGGCCTCGCGAAACTGAGGTACGCCACTGGTGATATCAATCAGAAAAGAACAGGGCGGAAAAAGAGCGACATACCAACAAAAAAAAACCTGCATGAAATATTGAGGTTGGTGGGAAAGAAATGGAGTGTGCGAGCGTGCGGAGAGGGAAATGGGTGTTTTGCGCGTGGGTCGAATCGAGCGTCATTCCAAGTGAAGCAGTGAGCTGACTAAACGACAAAAACCAGTTCATTTATTAGTCCTTCCAGAGCAGAGCTATGTTGAAGTCCCAAATGGCACCCTAATTCCCTATGTAGTACACTAGTTTTGACCAGGGCCCATAGGGATCTGTATAGGGAATAGGATGCCATTTGGAACAGATACACGATTATAATATTTTTTTTGCCTTTATTTTCATTTTTTCCCATTGCAGTTGATCTTAGGGTACTGTAAGAGTGAGAAAAAAGGAGCTCATATTTGCCTTATTCAAGACTGAATGAGAATTATTGTTGGCTCTCGGCCAGGCATGTCTCAAGGGCAAACGGTGTGTTTCATCATCCTGAGGTTGAGGTTTGGCGGGAATGAGCTTGACTGTTCTAATCTTCCACTCTCACCTCGGCTAGGAACTAAGCCCACTCCTCTTCTATACGCTGCGTCCCAAATGGCACCCCATTGCTTATATCAGGGGTTTCCCAACTTTTTTTTGCTTTGTGACTCGTCAATTTCAGTGTCTTTTGAGTCACGATCCACCATAGGTTTTAAGAGGTGGAAAAAACATACGCAGAACAAAGAATAAGTTTTAAAAAATTAAAAAAGCAAATTTCCTATTTTGACAGCTATGTTCTTATGCTTAAACATATATATTTTTTATGAATGGCGGCCTTTTATTTTGCTGATTGTAGGTAACTCTGGGTCTTCCTTTCCTGTGGCGGTCCTCATGAGAGCAGGTTTCATAGCGCTTGATGGTTTTTGCGACTGCACTTGAAGAAACTTTCAATGTTCTTGAAATTGTCCGCATTGACTGACCTTCCTGTCTCAAAGTAATGATGGACTGTCGTTTCTCTTCGCTTATTTGAGCTGTTCTTGCCATAATATGGACTTGGTCTTTTACCCAAATAGGGCAATCTTCTGTATACCACCATTACCTTGTCACAACACAACTGATTGGCTCAAATGCATTAAGAAGGAAAGAAATTCCACAAATGAGCTTTTAAGAAGGCACACCTGTTAAATGAAATGCATTCCAGGTGACTACCTCAATGAAGCTGGTTGAGAGAATGCCAAGAGTGTGCAAAGCTGTCATCAAGGCAAAGGGTCAATACTTTGAAGAATTTCCAATATGAAATATATTTAGATTTGTTTCCCACATTTTTTGGTTACTACATGATTCCATATGCGTTATTTCATAGTTTTGATGTCTTCACTATTATTCCACAATGTAGAAAATAGTACAAATATAGAAAACCATTGACTGAGTAGGTGTGTCCAAACTTTTGACTTGGTACTGTATATTTTTCCAACACACAATGTCGTCCCGTGACCCACCTGGACCCCCAGTTTGGGAACCACTGCCCTCTATAGTGGCCCTATTCCCCATAGGGCTCAGGTCAAAGGTAGTTCATTATGCAGGGAATAGGATGCCATTTGGGATGCTGCCATAGGCTACATACCTGTCAGAACTGGTTCCAGACCTGGGTTAAAATAACATTTGAAAGCTTTCAAATACTTGTATTTTCTTTAGCTTGCCTGGAGTTGCCACCTCCTTAAATCCTACTTTTACACTTTTGGGGATTTTCTATTGGTCTCATTCCAACAGGAAAGCTCGATTAAGCCCAGCGAATAAAAATTATTTCAAATAATATTATAACCAAGGTCAGACTGGTTCTGTGAATCTTTCCCCCGTCTCACCGTGGTGCGTTTCACTGTGGAATAAAATGTCGAGAGGAAAGAGAGATGACCCACTGTCGTTTTGATTTAGCTCCATTTTTGTTCTTTTGTAAAGTGGCATTTTTAGCTGTTGAGCGGCACCCTATTCCCTACACGGCACACTACTTTTGACCAGGGCCCCATGTCATTTGAAACATAGCAGAGGAGGGGTTTATTTGTCATTGTGAGTTTGCAGAGTTCATAGTTAGCAAGCAATGCTGTGCTGGTGGGAGCGAGAGGTTTGCCATCGGCCCTCTAACAACCACAAGCCTCTCCTGCCAAACGTCCTCGCTAATTAGCTGAGTATGTCACACGCTGCATCACATCAAAAAGGAAATGGAAAATTGACCAATGTAAGCGTGTCTGTGTGTGTGTATACACTATATATACAAAAGTATGTGGACACATTCAAATTAGTGTATTCGGCTATTTCAGCCACACCCATTGCTGACAGGTGTATAAAATCGAGCACACAGACATGCAATCTCCATAGACAAACATTGGCAGTAGAATGGCCCCACTGAAGAGTTCAGTGACCTTCAAATTTCTTCCCTGCTAAAGCTGCCCCGGTCAACTGTAAGTGTTGTTATTGTGAAGTGAAAACGACTGGGAGCAACGATTGCTCAACCGCGAAGGCGTTGGCCACACAAGCTCACAGAATGGGACCGTTGAGTGCTGAAGCATGTAGCGCATACAAATGGTCTGTCCTCGGTTGCAACACTCACTACTGAGTTCCAAACTGCCTCTGGGAGCAACGTGAGCTCAAGAACAGTTCATCTGGAGCTTCATGACATGGGTTTCCATGGCCGAGCAGCCGCACCAAGTTTAAAATCACCATGCGCAATGCCAAGTGTCGGCTGTAGTGGTGTAAAGGTCGCAGTCATTGGCCTCTGGGGCAGTGGAGCTTCACCATCTGGCAGTCCAACGGAATATCTGGTTTTGTTGGATGCTAGGAGAACGCTACCTGGCCCAATGCATAGTGCCAACTGTAAAGTTTGGTGGAGGAGGAATAATGATCTGAGGCTGTTTTTCATGGTTCAGACTAGGCCCCTTAGTTCCGTTGAAGGTACATCTTAACACTACAGCATACAATGAGAATCTAGACAATTCTGTGCTTCCAACTTTGTGACAACAGTTTTGTGAAGGCCCTTTCCTGTTTCAGCAGGTCCATACAGAAATGTTTTGTTTGGAAGAACTTGACTGACTTGCACAGATTCCTGACCTCAACCCCATCGAACATCTTTGGGAGAATTTGAAACGCTGACTGCGAGCCAGGCCTAATCACCCAACATCAGTGCCCGACCTCACTAATGCTCTTGGGGCTGAATGGAAGCAGGTCACTGAGCAAATCAAGAGTGGAGGCTGTTCTAGCAGCAAAGGGGAGATCAACTCCATATTAATGTCCATGATTTTGGAATGAGATGTTTGACAAGCAGGTGTCCACATACTTTTGGTGCCGTAGTGCATTCGGAATGCATTCAGACCCCTTTATTTTTTCCACATTTTATTACATTACAGCCTTATTCTAAAATTGATTAAATACAAAAAATCCTAATCAATCTACACACAATACGCCATAATGACAAAGCTAAAATAAGTTTTTAGACATTTTTGCAAAAAACACAACCCAGAACTCTTATTACTTATTTGCTTGTTCAGTATTCAGACCCTTTGTTATAAGACTCGAAATTGAGCTCAGGTGCATTCTGTTTCCATTGATCATCCTCGAAGTTTCTATAACTTGGTTGGAGTCCACCTGTGGTAAATGCAATTGATTGGACATGATTTGGAGAGGCAGACACCTGTCTATATAAGGTCACACAGTTGACCGTGCATGTCATTGTAAAAACCAAGCTATGAGGTCGAAGGAATTGTCCAAAGAGCTCCGAGACACGATTGTGTCGAGGCACAAAACTTCTGCAGCTTTGAAGGCCCCCCAAGACCACAGTGGCCCTAATTCTTAAATGGGAGAAGTTTGGAACCACCAAGACTCTTCCTAGAGCTTGCCGCATGGCCAAAATGGGCAATCGGGGGAGAAGGGCCTTGGTCAGGGAGGTGACCAAGAACCCAATGGTCACTCTGACAGAGCTCTAGAGTTCATCTGTGGTGATGGGGAGAACCTTCCAGAAGAACAACCATCTCTGCAGCACTCTACCAATCAGGCCTTTATGGTAGAGTGGCCAGACGGAAGCCACTCTTCAGTAAAAGGCACATGACAGCCCACTTGGAGTTTGCCAAAAGGCACCTAAAGACTTTCTGACCATGAGAAACAAGATTATTTGGTCTGATGAAACCAAGATTGAACTCTTTGGACTGAATGCCAAGAGTCACATCTGGAAATATTCTATAACCCAGTTTTTTTGCTTTGTCATTATAGGGTATTTTCTGTAGCTTGATGAAGGGAATAAACTATATAATCCGTTTTAAAATAAGGCTTCAACACAAGGGAGGGGGTTTGATAGTAATTCAAATAATTTTCACAACCTACCTCGGGTACATTCACACATATCAGCAATGCAGAGTCAGCAGTGTTTTGCATTGCCTTCAATCTAAGACGCATTATTTACTCTAAATGAATTCATGTCAATTAGTTTCCATTTGTTTATCAGTTAGGCCCCATAACTGATGGTAAGAGTTGAGATCAGATTGAAAGATATGTGTAGAATTGCATTTTAATGAAACCGCAACGTCTTGAATGTTGATTCTTAAACAGTATTAGTATGTTTTACATTTTGTTGGGGAATTTCCAGGTGATCAACCGGCTCCTTTTAGTTTTAATTCAAATAAACCCTGTAAATTTGATCAAACAATGTCTGGGTTCTTTAAATGGTGATTTATTTCAATTCTTTTTTTAGGGGCACATTTCTGGGCCCACTTAAAATGTCTTAATGTGTCAGTTCTCGAGTGTCATTAATACCACATTGACAAAGCTTGTCCCTCCTTATTTTCTCTCCCTTTAAAAAAAACTTCAAGCCTTTATATAATGCTTTATAACTTGTATGGTGGGCCTTTATACAGGCTTAAGATTAAGGTTTATATTATGTCATATCTCTCTCTCTCTGTATCAAATTGTCATTTGACTCAAAATGGCTGGTACTTCTGAAAGCCAATAAAACATTGACAGACAGCACTCCGTCTTCTCTATAGTCACAGTAACTTACCCAGAGGTGTCAATCGGGGAGGGGGTGTCCAAGCTCCAGCATCCGGGGACTAAGCTCAGCCACTTTGTACTTTTACCTGGACACTTTATTTACATTTTATTACAACAGGTTGCAATCCATCAGCCTTAGACACACACACACACCACACACACACACACACACACACACACACACACACACACACACACACACACACACACACACACACACACACACACACACACACACACACACACACCCACACCCCTCCCACTGATGGGGGGAAACTGTCACCGCGTCAGCCACAGCTAGTCTGGGGAGTTGAACTTGACTGAAACATATGTCTTCAATTTTAATAGTTCTCTCTCTCTCTGTCTCTCTCTGTCTCTCTCTCTCTCTCTCTGTTCGCCCCAGATGGCCTAAAGGGGGGGGGGGGGATGTTGCCTGAGAAGCGGCGTTTCATGTAAGAATAATTTGTGTTAAGTAGCTGGGCGATCTGTTTGTTACGCTAGAGCTGACACTTGGTTTATGTTTCTTGAGGAGGATGATGGATGAAGCAGGAGTTGATGCTAATTAGCCTAAATTGTCGCAAAGAATGCAAGAGGGGGCTGGCCTGTGCCCAGGACGGCCCTGCGCCTGCCGCGCTCACGGCAGCACAGTCCAGGACAGTCTCCATTGTTCCTGCCTCTTCGCACTTTGGGCGTAATTGAATGGAGCTTGTGGCCATTCATCATTGTACTGGTCCGGGCTGGGCGGCAAGAGGCAGTGGCAGGAAATAAATGGCCAGGGCTGTGGCTTGTAGCAGGGTCGTATTCAATAGGCACCAAAGGGAGGAAAATAGACTTTAGAGAGGGACGAGGGACTGTTCAATAAGAAACACGTGCGTTTTGTTTTTCCATTGCTGAAACGTTTTGCTACGTTTTGTGCACTAATGACTACCAGGCTATTAGTCGTTGGGTGTTGATGGAGGGTGTCACTCCCCCCCCCCGACCAATTAAGAGACACAACCTGAGTCCAACGGGGCGTGACATGGATGGTTGCCAAATGACCTGCCCTGACTGTCAAACCCCTCCGCCTCTCCTCGCTGACAGTCTGACCGCGAAGAAATAGTGTCCCTGTCGGCGCCGAGCTTCCCTACCCTGTGTTCCTGTGCTTTCTCGCCGCAGGTTGAGAGTGTGCCCTTGCAGACTCTCCCAGACGTGTTACTCTGTCACTTACACATCAAGGAATAAAAAAACAAGAAGCAAATAGACCCACTTGTGGCCGTGATCGATCTGAGAAGATCGATCTGAGAAGATAGATCAGATGGTAAGATGGAATTCTCACCGTATTGCATAGAGCGACACAGGTAGCTCAACTGTAGGGGTTGGGGGCTATGGGTTGATCTGGGATTGTGTGGTATTACCTAGGAGGGTGTCCTTCTCTACTCAGTGTCGCTCACCTTAATTAGTTTTTGCTGCTTTTTCCTCCCCGTTTATTTTCCCCTCATTTGCTGTTTTTCTAGCAGGAACCGCTGGGGGGATGTGTGGAAAAGACTTACACAAATACTTGGAAACTGTTCCAGCAGCTTTGCGTTGGAGTGATGCTTGCGTAAACCAGCCTACACACACACACACGCACACACACAGTCCTACTCTTAGCAATGTGGGAGATGTGAGTGAGATTCCTTGCCGCTTGTGCATGAAATGATGTTGCTCATACATTTCAGAGCCAACCAAACACTGGTGGTGCACAGCGCTCACACACGGTGCCGAACACCCTCTGCTCCATTGGGCTGTTGGCGGGTTCTGTTCTGTTCACCAAGAAGCAGCGAGCCTGGCATGTTGCATTGAACCCTACAACACAACACGCCTGACCCCCCCCCCCCCGATCGCAGCTAGAACATAACCAACGGTGCATCTGCTAGTCATTAACCTTTCTGAGCATGTACAATACAACGCGGCCGTAAACAAAACGGCATCGTTGTAACAGCCCAGAGTGGATGTGTAGTGTCAAAGTCCTATAACAGAGAACAGAGCAAGGTTCGGGAAGTACAGTGGGGAGAACAAGTATTTGATACACTGCCGATTTTGCAGGTTTTCCTACTTAGAAAGCATGTAGAGGTCTGTAATTTTTTATCATTGCTACACTTCAACTGTGAGAGATGGAATCTAAAACAAAAAATCCAGAAAATCACATTGTATGATTTTTAAGGAATTAATTTGCATTTTATTGCATGACATAAGTATTTGATCACCTACTAACCAGTAAGAATTTCGGCTCTCACAGACATAGTTTTTCTTTAAGAAGCCCTCCTGTTCTCCACTCATTATCTGTATTAACTGCACCTGTTTGAACTCGTTACCTGTATAAAAGACACCTGTCCAGACACTCAATCAAACAGACTCCAACCTCTCCACAATGGCCAAGACCAGAGAGCTGTGTAAGGACATCAGGGATAAAATTGTTGACCTGCACAAGGTTGGGATGGGCTACAGGACAATAGGCAAACAGCTTGGTGAGAAGGCAACAAATGTTGGCGCAATTATTAGAAAATGGAAGAAGTTCAAGATGACGGTCAATCACCCTCGGTCTGGGGCTCCATGCAAGATCTCACCTCATGGGGCATCAATGATCATGAGGAAGGTGAGGGATCAGCCCAGAACTACACGTCAGGACCTGGTCAATGACCTGAAGAGAGTTGGGACCACAGCCTCAAAGAAAACCATTAGTAACACACTACGCCGCCATGGATTAAAATCCTGCAGCACATGCAAGGTCCCCCTGCTCAAGCCAGCGCATGTCCAGGCCCGTCTGAAGTTTGCCAATGACCATCTGGATGATCCAGAGGAGGAATGGGAGAAGGTCATGTGGTCTGATGAGACAAAAATATAGCTTTTTGGTCTAATCTCCACTCGCCGTGTTTGGAGGAAGAAGAAGGATGAGTACAACCCCTTATAATCTCCACCCGGCACAGCCAGAAGAGGACTAGCCACCCCACATAGCCTGGTTCCTCTCTAGGTTTCTTCCTAGGTTCTGGCCTTTCTAGGGAGTTTTTCCTAGCCACCGTGCTTCTACACCAGAATTGCTTGCTGTTTGGGGTTTTAGGCTGGGTTTCTGTACAGCATTTTGAGATATCAGCTGATGTACAAAGGGCTATATAAATACATTTGATTTGATTTGAACACCATCCCAACCGTGAAGCATGGAGGTGGAAACATCATTCTTTGGGGATGCTTTTCTGCAAAAGGGACAGAACGACTGCACCGTATTGAGGGGAGGATGGATGGGGCCATGTATCGCGAGATCTTGGCAAACAACCTCCTTCCCTCAGTAAGAGCATTGAAGATGGGTCGTGGCGTGGGCCAAAATCCCTGCTGCATTGTGTGCAAACTTGGTCATGAACTACAGGAAACGTATGATCTCTGTAATTGCAAACAAAGGTTTCTGTACCTTTTCTGATGTATCAAATACTTAATGTCATGCAATAAAATGCAAATTAATTACTTAAAAATTATACAATGTGATTTTCTGGATTTTTGTTTTGGATTCCGTCTCTCACAGTTGAAGTGTACCTATGATAAAAAAATTACAGACCTCTACATGCTTTGTAAGTAGGAAAACCTGCAAAATCGTCAGTGCATCAAATACTTGTTCTCCCCACTGTAGATACGGAGTGGACGTATGTTCAACCTCACAGGGAAGGGAGACGCTAACAATGATGAGGTTTTGCGGTCCTTCGCTTGCAGCCTAGCCTGACTTGCGTAGCCCTTTAGTTTGGTTCTGTACCCCTCTGGATGTTTCATGCTCTGTTTGTTTAAATGGTCACTGCCGGCATCCGCTAAATTGAGCATTTTTTTTCAACCAATAGCGACTGTAACTCAACCTGATATTAGCATGTTTTAAATGTCATGCCCAAATCATCTCCAAGAAACTTCAATCCAAGTCATTAAGCCACACAATCCTTTTTGGGATGATTTGAACTTTTTTTGCCATGTTTTCAGTAGATATTGTGGCCAAATGTGTTTTTTTCTATGGTTTGTGTTTGGTTCTGATTTGGCTGATTTCTGTGGAGTGATGGAGGCTCGGGCTTGAGGGGTGTTGGGGGTGGGTGAACAAGGAAAGGGATGAGGAGAGGAAGTGAGTTAGGCTCGGATGGGCGAGAGTGAAACTTTAGTATGATTGAGTTAAGAGGGGAAAGAGCAGGGAGCCCTCAGGCTGCAGTGCCATCTAGCTACTCGGATCCTGTGTATGTACACGTGTGTGTGTGTGTGTGTGTGTGTGTGTGTGTGTGTGTGTGTGTGTGTGTGTGTGTGTGTGTGTGTGTGTGTGTGTGTGTGTGTGTGTGTGTGTGTGTGTGTGTGTGTGTGTGTGTGTGTGTGTGTGTGTGTGTGTGTGTACACGGCGGTCTTGTAATGCTAGCCCAGTCAGTAGAGGGGAGATTGTGATGGAATTATTTGGTCTGCCTAACCTGATTGGCATATTGTGTACATGGAGCTTGTGTGGTGCCATGTATATTATTTTGGTTGTAGGCCTTGTGGAACTATCTTAGTGTGCTTCCCCTTTTCTATATGTCCCATTTCATAGACACATATCCCTTTTTATAATGGATAAGGCTTTACAACATCATTTAAATGTCCTTATTCCGAGGCTTAAGGGGTTTTCAGCAGTCCTGCTGTTGCATAGTGATACTGTTAGAGAGGAAAAGTCAAGTGTCTCGCTCTCGCTCATCTCTCATTCTCTCTCTCATATTATCTCTCCTCTTTCTCTCTCTCTCTCATTCTCTCTTCTCTTTCCTTTCCTCTTTCTTCTCTCCTCTCTCTTTCCTCTTTTTTTCTCTCCTCTCTTCCTCTTTTTTCTCTCCTCTTTCCTCTTTTTTCTCTCTTCTCTCTTTCCTCTCTTTCTCCTCTCTCATTCTCTCTCTTTCCCCTCTCCCCTCACTTTCCTCTCTCTCTTTCCTCTCTTTCCCCTCTTTCCCCTCTCCCCTCACTTTCCTCCCTCTCTTTCTCTCCCCTCCCCTCTCCCTTTCCTCTCTTCCCATCTCCTCTCTCTTTCCTCTCTTTTTTCTCTCCCGCTCCTGTCTTTCCTTTCTCTCCTCTCTCTCCTCCTTCTCATTCCCTCTCCTCTCTTTCTCATTCTCTTTCCTCTCTTTCCTCTCTTTCCTCTCTCCTCTCTCTTTCCTCTCAGCTCTCTCTCCTCTCCCTTTCCTCTCTTTCCTTTCTCCTCTCTTTCCCCTCTCCTCTCTTTCCTCTTTCCCCTCTCTCCTCTTTCCCCTCTCTCCTCTCTCTCTCATTCTCTCTTTCCTCCCTCCCTCTTTCTCTACCTTCTCCCCTCCCCCTCCCCTCTCTCTTCTATTTCCTCTCTACTCTCTTTCTCCTCTCTTTCCCCTCTTTCCCCTCTCCCCTCACTTTCCTCCCTCTCTTTCTCTCCCCTCCCCTCTCCCTTTCCTCTCTTCCCATCTCCTCTCTCTTTCCTCTCTTTTTTCTCTCCCGCTCCTGTCTTTCCTTTCTCTCCTCTCTCTCCTCCTTCTCATTCCCTCTCCTCTCTTTCTCATTCTCTTTCCTCTCTTTCCTCTCTTTCCTCTCTCCTCTCTCTTTCCTCTCAGCTCTCTCTCTCTCTCTTTCCTCTCAGCTCTCTCTCCTCTCCCTTTCCTCTCTTTCCTTTCTCCTCTCTTTCCCCTCTCCTCTCTTTCCTCTTTCCCCTCTCTCCTCTTTCCCCTCTCTCCTCTCTCTCTCATTCTCTCTTTCCTCCCTCCCTCTTTCTCTACCTTCTCCCCTCCCCCTCCCTCTCTCTTCTATTTCCTCTCTACTCTCTTTCTCCTCTCTCTCCCTCTTTCCCATCTCCTCTCTCTCCCTCTCTCTCTCATTCCCTCTCATTCTCTTTCTTCTCCCCTCTCCTCTCTTTTTCCTCTCTCGCTTTTTCCTCTCTCCTCTCTTTCCTTTCCTCTCACTCCTCTCTTTCCTCTCCTCTCTCTTTCCTCTCCTCTCTTTTTCCTCTCTCCCCCTCTCCCCTCTCTCCCCTATCTCCGGCCTCTCTCCTCGCTTTCCTCCCTCTCTCTTTCTCCCTTCTCCCCCTCCCCTTTCTTTCTCTCCTCTCTTTCCTCTCTCCCCTCTCTCTCCCCTCTCCTCTCTTTCTCCATTCTCCCCCTCTCCTCTCTTTCTCCCCCTCTCCTCTCTTTCTCCTCTCTTTCCTCTCTCCCCTCTTTCCCCTCTCTCTCTCCCCTCTTTCCTCTCCCTTTCTGCTCTTTCCTCTGTCTCTCTCCCCTCTCTACCCTCTTCTCTTTTTCTCTCTCTCCTCTCTCCTCTTTTTTCTCCCCCTCCTTTCTCCCCTCTTTCCTCTCTCTCCTTCCTCTCTTTACTCTTTCCCCTCTCTACCCTCTCTCCTCTCTTTTTTTCTCGCTCTCCTCTTTTTTTCTCCCCCTCCGTTCTCCCCTCTTTCCTCTCTCTCCTTCCTCTCTTTACTCTTTCCCCTCTCATTCCTCTCTCTTTCCTCTCTCCCCTCTTTCCCCTCTCTCTCACCCCTCTCTCTCCTCTCTGTCCTCTCCTCTCTCCTCTCTTTCCTCTCTCCCCTCTTTCCCCTCTCTCTCGCCCCTCTCTCTCCTCTCTGTCCTCTCCCCTCTCTCTTGCCACTCTCTCTCCTCTCTTTCCCCTCTCTCTCCCCCCCTCTCTCTCTCCCCCTCTCTCTCTCGCCCCTCTCCCTCTCTTTCCTCTCTCGCCCCTCTCTTTCCTCTCTCTCCTCTCTCTCCTCTCTCTTTCCATAATCTCCCCTCTTTCCCGCTGTCTCCCCTCTCTTTCCGCTCTCTCCCCTCTCTCACCCTCCCTCTCTCTTTCTCTCCCCTCTTTCCTCTCCCTTTCCACGCTTTCCTGTCTCTCTCCCCTCTTTCCTCTGTCTCTCTCCCCTCTTTTCTCCCCCTCTGTTCCCCCTATTTCCTCTCTTTTTTCTCTCTCTCCTCTCCTTTTTTCTCCCCCTCCTTTCTCCCCTCTTTCCTCTCTCTCCTTCCTCTCTTTACTCTTTCCTCTCTCCCCTCTCTCTCTCTCTCTCTCGCCCCTCTCTCTCCTCTCTGTCCTCTCCCCTCTCTCTCGCCACTCTCTCTCCCCTCTTTCCCCTCTCTCTCTCCCCTCTCTCTCTCCCCTCTCTCTCGCCCCTCTCTTTCCTCTCTCTCCTCTCTCTCCTCTCTCTTTCCGCACTCTCCCCTCTTTCCGCGCTGTCTCCCCTCTCTTTCCGCTCTCTCCCCTCTCTCACCCTCCCTCTCTCTTTCTCTCCCCTCTTTCCTCTCCCTTTCCACTCTTTCCTCTGTCTCTCTCCCCTCTTTCCTCTGTCTCTCTTTTCTCCCTCTCTCCCCTCTTTTCTCCCCCTCTGTTCCCCCGTCTTTCCTCTCTCTCCTTCCTCTCTTTACTCTTTCCCCTCTACCCTCTCTACCCTCTCTCTCTTTTTTCTCGCTCTCTTTTTTTCTCCCCCTCCGTTCTCCCCTCTTTCCTCTCTTCCCCTCTCCCCCTCTCCTCTCTCTCTCTCTCCCCTTTCCTCTCTCTCCTCTCTCCCCTTTCCTCTCTCTCCTCTCTCCCCTTTCCTCTCTCTCCTCTCTCCCCCTCTCCTCTCTCTCCTCTCTCTCCTCTCTCCCCTTTCCCCTCTCTCTCCTCTCTTTCCTCTCTCTCCCCTCTCTCTTGCCTCTCTCCCCACTCTCTCTCCCCACTCTCTCTCCCCACTCTCTCTCCCCACTCTCTCTCCCCACTCTCTCTCCCCACTCTCTCTCCCCACTCTCTCTCCCCACTCTCTCTCCCCACTCTCTCTCCCCACTCTCTCTCCCCACTCTCCCCACTCTCTCTCCCCACTCTTTCCCCTCTTTCCCCTCTTTCCCCTCTCTCCTCTTTCCCCTCTCTCCTCTTTCCCCTCTCTCCTCTTTCCCCTCTCTCCTCTCTCCCCTCTTTCCCCTCTCTCTCGCCCCTCTCTCTCCTCTCTTTCCTCTCTTTCCTCTCTCCTCTCTCCCCTCTCTCTCGCCCCCTCTCTTGCCCCCTCTCTCTCGCCCCTCTCTCTCGCCCCTCTTTCCTCTCTCTCCTCTCGTTCCGCACTCTCCCCTCTTTCTGCGCTGTCTCCCCTCTCTCACCCTCCCTCTCTCTTTCTCTCCCCTCTTTCCTCTCCCTTTCCGCTCTTTCCTCTGTCTCTCTCCCCTCTTTCCTCTGTCTCTCTTTACTCTGTCTCTCTCCCTCTTTTTCTCCCCCTCCGTTCTCCCCTCTTTCCTCTCTCATTCCTCTCTTTCTCTTTCCTCTCTCCCCTCTCTCCCACCTCTCTCTCCTCTCTCCCCTTTCCTCTCTCCTCTCTCCCCTTTCCTCTGTCCCCTTTCCTCTGTCCCCTTTCCTCTCTCCTCTCTCCCCTTTCCTCTCTCCTCTCTCCCCTTTCCTCTCTCCTCTCTCCCCTTTCCCCTTTCCTCTCTCCCCTCTCTCCCTCTCTCTCACCTCTCTCTCCTCTCTTTCCTCTCTCCTCTCTCTCTCCTCTCTCTTTCCGCGCTCTCCCCTCTCTTTCCTCTCTTTCCCCTCTCCCCTCACTTTCCTCCCTCTCTTTCTCTCCCCTCCCCTCTCCCTTTCCTCTCTTCCCATCTCCTCTCTCTTTCCTCTCTTTTTTCTCTCCCGCTCCTGTCTTTCCTTTCTCTCCTCTCTCTCCTCCTTCTCATTCCCTCTCCTCTCTTTCTCATTCTCTTTCCTCTCTTTCCTCTCTTTCCTCTCTCCTCTCTCTTTCCTCTCAGCTCTCTCTCCTCTCCCTTTCCTCTCTTTCCTTTCTCCTCTCTTTCCCCTCTCCTCTCTTTCCTCTTTCCCCTCTCTCCTCTTTCCCCTCTCTCCTCTCTCTCTCTCATTCTCTCTTTCCTCCCTCCCTCTTTCTCTACCTTCTCCCCTCCCCCTCCCCTCTCTCTTCTATTTCCTCTCTACTCTCTTTCTCCTCTCTCTCCCCTCTTTCCCATCTCCTCTCTCTCCTCTCTCTCTCATTCCCTCTCATTCTCTTTCTTCTCCCCTCTCCTCTCTTTTTCCTCTCTCTCTTTTTCCTCTCTCCTCTCTTTCCTTTCCTCTCACTCCTCTTTTCTCTTCTCTCTCTTTCCTCTCCTCTCTTTTTCCTCTCTCCCCCTCTCCCCTCTCTCCCCTATCTCCGGCCTCTCTCCTCTATTTCCTCTCTCTTTCCTCTCGCTTTCCTCCCTCTCTCTTTCTCCCTTCTCCCCCTCCCCTTTCTTTCTCTCCTCTATTTCCTCTCTCCCCTCTCTCTCCCCTCTCCTCTCTTTCTCCATTCTCCCCCTCTCCTCTCTTTCTCCCCCTCTCCTCTCTTTCTCCTCTCTTTCCTCTCTCCCCTCTTTCCCCTCTCTCTCTCCCCTCTTTCCTCTCCCTTTCTGCTCTTTCCTCTGTCTCTCTCCCCTCTCTACCCTCTTCTCTTTTTTCTCTCTCTCCTCTTTTTTCTCCCCCCCTTTCTCCCCTCTTTCCTCTCTCTCCTTCCTCTCTTTACTCTTTCCCCTCTCTACCCTCTCTCCTCTCTTTTTTCTCGCTCTCCTCTTTTTTTCTCCCCCTCCGTTCTCCCCTCTTTCCTCTCTCTCCTTCCTCTCTTTACTCTTTCCCCTCTCATTCCTCTCTCTTTCCTCTCTCCCCTCTTTCCCCTCTCTCTCACCCCTCTCTCTCCTCTCTGTCCTCTCCTCTCTCCTCTCTTTCCTCTCCCCTCTTTCCCCTCTCTCTCGCCCCTCTCTCTCCTCTCTGTCCTCTCCCCTCTCTCTCGCCACTCTCTCTCCTCTCTTTCCCCTCTCTCTCCCCCCTCTCTCTCTCGCCCCTCTCTCTCTCCTCTCTCTTTCCGCACTCTCCCCTCTTTCCGCGCTGTCTCCCCTCTCTTTCCGCTCTCTCCCCTCTCTCACCCTCCCTCTCTCTTTCTCTCCCCTCTTTCCTCTCCCTTTCCACTCTTTCCTCTGTCTCTCTTTTCTTTGTCTCTCTCCCCTCTTTCCTCTGTCTCTCTTTTCTCTGTCTCTCTCCCCTCTTTTCTCCCCCTCTGTTCCCCCTCTTTTCTCCCCCTCTGTTCCCCCCTATTTCCTCTCTTTTTCTCTCTCTCTCTCTCCTTTTTCTCCCCCTCCTTTCTCCCCTCTTTCCTCTCTCTCCTTCCTCTCTTTACTCTTTCCCCTCTCTACCCTCTCTCCTCTCTTTTTTCTCGCTCTCCTCTCTTTTTCTCCCCCTCCGTTCTCCCCTCTTTCCTCTCTCTCCTTCCTCTCTTTACTCTTTCCCTCTCATTCCTCTCTCTTTCCTCTCTTTCCTCTCTCCCTCTCCTCTCTTTCCTCTCTCCCCTCTTTCCCCTCTCTCTCACCCCTCTCTCTCCTCTCTGTCCTCTCCTCTCTCCTCTCTTTCCTCTCTCCCCTCTTTCCCCTCTCTCTCGCCCCTCTCTCTCCTCTCTGTCCTCTCCCCTCTCTCTCGCCACTCTCTCTCCTCTCTTTCCCCTCTCTCTCCCCTCTCTCTCTCCCCTCTCTCTCTCCCCTCTCTCTCGCCCCTCTCTTTCCTCTCTCCCCTCTTTCCCCTCTCTCCTCTCTCTCCCCTCTTTCCGCGCTGTCTCCCCTCTCTTTCCGCTCTCTCCCCTCTCTCACCCTCCCTCTCTCTTTCTCTCCCCTCTTTCCTCTCCCTTTCCACTCTTTCCTCTGTCTCTCTCCCCTCTTTCCTCTGTCTCTCTTTTCTCCCTCTCTCCCCTCTTTTCTCCCCCTCTGTTCCCCCTCTTTCCTCTCTCTCCTTCCTCTCTTTACTCTTTCCCCTCTCTACCCTCTCTCTCTTTTTTCTCGCTCTCTTTTTTCTCCCCTCCGTTCTCCCCTCTTTCCTCTCTCCCCTCTCCCCCTCTCCTCTCTCCCTCTCTCCCCCTTTCCTCTCTCTCCTCTCTCCCTTTCCTCTCTCTCCTCTCTCCCCTTTCCTCTCTCTCCTCTCTCTCCCCTCTCCCCTTTCCTCTCTCTCCTTTCTCCCCTCTTTCCCCTCTCTCCCCTCTCTCTTGCCCTCTCTCTCCTCTCTCCCCACTCTCTCTCCCCACTCTCTCTCCCCACTCCCCTCTCTCCCCCTCTCTCTCCCCACTCCCCTCTTTCCCCTCTCTCCCCACTCCCCTCTTTCCCCTCTCTCCTCTCTCCCCTCTTTCCCCTCTCTCCTCTCTCCCCTCTCTTTCCTCTCTCCCCTCTCTCTCCCCTCTCTCTTGCCCTCTCTCCTCTCTCCCTTTCTCTCTCGCCTCCCTCTCTCTCGCCCCTCTCTCTCGCCCCTCTTTCCTCTCTCTCCTCTCTTTCCGCACTCTCCCCTCTTTCTGCGCTGTCTCCCCTCTCTCACCCTCCCTCTCTCTTTCTCTCCCATCTTTCCTCTCCCTTTCCGCTCTTTCCTCTGTCTCTCTCCCCTCTTTCCTCTGTCTCTCTTTACTCTGTCTCTCTCCCCTCTTTTTTCTCCCCCTCCGTTCTCCCCTCTTTCCTCTCTCATTCCTCTCTTTCTCTTTCCTCTCTCCCCTCTCTCCCACCTCTCTCTCCCCTCTTTCTCCTCTCTCCTCTCTCCCCTTTCCTCTCTCCTCTCTCCCCTTTCCTCTCTCCCCTTCCCTCTCTCCTCTCTCCCCTTTCCTCTCTCCTCTCTCCCCTTTCCCCTTTCCTCTCTCCCCTCTCTCGCTCTCTCTCACCTCTCTCTCCTCTCTTTCCTCTCTCCTCTCTCTCTCCTCTCTCTTTCCGCGCTCTCCCCTCTCTTTCCTCTCTTTCTGCTCTCTCCCCTCTCTCCCCCTCTCTCTTTCTCTCCCATCTCTCTCTCCTCTCCCTCCTCTCTCTCTCTCCCCTCTTTCCTCTCCCTTTCCGCTCTTTCCTCGGTCTCTTTCCTCTCCCTTTCCGCTCTTTCCTCGGTCTCTCTCCCCTCTTTCCTCTTCTCTTTTTTCTCGCTCTCCTCTTTTTTTCTCCCCCTCCTTTCTCCCCTCTTTCCTCTCTCCTTCCTCTCTTTACTCTTTCCCCTCTCCCCTCTCCTCTCTCTCTCCCCTCTTTCCCCTCTCCTCTATTTCCCCTCTTTCCGCTCTCTCCTCTCTCTCCCCTCTTTCCTCTCCCTTTCTGCTCTTTTCTCTTGTCTCTTCCCTCTTTCCTCTGTCTCTCTTTCCTCTGTCTCTCTTTCCTCTGTCTCTCTTCCCTGTCTCTCTTTCCTCTGTCTCTCTTTCCTCTGTCTCTCTTTCCTCTGTCTCTCTTTCCTCTGTCTCTCTCTCCTCTGTCTCTCTCTCCTCTTTCCTCTGTCTCTCTCTCCTCTTTCCTCTGTCTCTCTCTCCTCTTTCCTCTGTCTCTCTCTCCTCTTTCCTCTGTCTCTCTCTCCTCTTTCCTCTGTCTCTCTCTCCTCTTTCCTCTGTCTCTCTCTCCTCTTTCCTCTGTCTCTCTCTCCTCTTTCCTCTGTCTCTCTCTCCTCTTTCCTCTGTCTCTCTCTCCTCTTTCCTCTGTCTCTCTCCCCTCTTTCCTCTCCCTTTCTGCTCTTTTCTCTTCTCTTCCCTCTTTCCTCTTGTCTCTTCCCTCTTTCCTCTGTCTCTCTCTCCTCTTTCCTCTGTCTCTCTTTCCTCTGTCTCTCTTTCCTCTGTCTCTCTTTCCTCTGTCTCTCTTTCCTCTTTCCTCCGTCTCTCTTTCCTCTTTCCTCCGTCTCTCTCTCCTCTTTCCTCTGTCTCTCTCCCCTCTCTTTCCTCTCTCTCTCCCCTCTCTTTCCTCTCTCTCTCCCCTCACTTTCTTTCCTCTGTCTCCCCTCACTTTCTTTCCTCTGTCTCTCTCTCCTCTTTCCTCTGTCTCTCTCTCCTCTTTCCTCTGTCTCTCTCTCCTCTCTTTCCTTTTTTTCTCTCCTTCCTCTCTTTCTCCTCTCTCGCCCCTCTTTCCCCTCTCGCCCCTCTCTTTCCTCTTTTCTCTCTCCTCTCATTTTTCTCTCCCTCTTCTCTCCCCTCCTTTTTTTCTCTCTCCCCTCTCTCTCCCCTCCCCTCTTTCCTCTTTCCTCTCTTTCCCCTCTTCTCTCTATCCCCTCTCTTTCCCCTCTCTCTCCCCTCTCGTCCCTCTCTCTTGCCCTCTTCCCCCTCTTTCCTCTCTTTCCCCTCTCACCCCTCTCTTTCCTCTTTTTTCTCGCTCTACTCTCATTTTTCTCTCCCGCCTCTCTCCTCTCTTTTTCTCTCTCTCCTTCCTCTCCTCTCTCTCCCCTCTTTCCTCTCTCTCCTTCCTCTCTCTTTCCTCTCTTTCTCTCTCCCCTCTCCTTCCTCTCTTTCCCCTCTGCTTTCTCTCTTTCTCCCCTCTCTCCTTCCTCTCTCCCCTCTTTCCTTCCCGTCTTTCCTCTCTCCTTTCTCTCTTTCACACCCCTCTCTCTCCGCTCTCTTTGTCTCCCCTCTCTATCGCTCTCCCTCGCTCACTCCTCTTTCCCCACTCTTTCCTCTCTCCTCTCTCTCTTTCTCACCCCTCTCTTTCCTCTCTCTCCCCTCTCTCCTTCCCCTCTTTCCCCTCTCTTTCCCCGCTCCTTCCTCTCTCCTCTCTCTCTTTCTCACCCCTCTCTCTCACTCCACAGTGCACAGCGTGTGAGGTGCTGTTTAAACTGTGGGAAAAATGTCTCAAACTTAAAGCAGTGTGGAGCCGAGCTGCCTCTCCCCGAACACACAGCACCGGAGCTAAACAAAAGCAGATGTCGTCAAGTTTACAGAAATCAGAACATTATTTTCCTGTTTCCATCGCATTCTTCTAAACACTTAGAGAACAAGCTTTGAAGTCACCATAGAAATGTAGTCTGCGGGAGAAACGATAGCATCTCTCCGAGAAACAGAACGAAAGGGAGGGGAAAAGGGAGGCGGAGGATGTAAAGGGCGGCGAGGAGAGGAAAGAGCAAAGGGGATCAAGTTTATTCTGCGTTCAGATGATTTCAAGTTGAATCTGTTTTGAAATT